>NC_067472.1:182983268-183140768 GCF_947179515.1 Apodemus sylvaticus
AACTTGGGGCCAGAGAGCAATTAAAATGATTAGGAAATGAAAGTTACTGTAGAGGTAAAAGGAACAGAGTAGTTAAAAAAAAACAACCTAAACCAAAATTATTTCTTTAGGGTTTTTCCCTATAGGAGATCCTGGTCTTGACCACTCACCTAAGAAGTCAGGGAGAGTATGCTGAAACTAACTACAGGAATTTTGTTGATAAGATGTCTGAAACTTCTTGTTCATTTCCCTTTTCAGATGCTGGACTCTGTTAGGTTCCATCAATCCACGATTCTCATCTTTACCCAGTTCCTAAAACATTTTCTCTAGGATGCCTTCTGGGACACACCATTCATTAAGGAGGACATCTCTTTTTCCTCAGCCATTTCCTGGAAAGCTCCTTACCTGCTGAGTCTGCCACACATGTGGCCACTGGGGCTGGAGACGGACGAGTGTCTTATGTATTCACTTAGCTTCTGGGCTTTTCTCCTTCTACCTCTATGAGACCTCATTTTAAATTCCACGTCATATGTACCTTTTGATGACAATACCACAGGCTATTTCCTCATGGCTTGAAATCTTGAGCTCAAGGCTCATGCTTGACCAAGTCTTGCTTTCCATTCTTGCAGGTTTAGCATAACCATAAAGATGAGCTAGATTGGCTTACCTCTCCTGGACCTGCCCATTCTCTCATTCTCAAGAGAATACTTACTCTTTCCTCTCTTACCCCCCCTCCCAGGAGGTACTGCTCCAATTTTTTGTTCACATGTTTTCACTTGGAATATACTATGTACATTGTCTTCTCCTGGTTATACATTGCTCCACTTGATCAAGCTACCTTTGCTTTATCTATCTATCTATCTATCTATCTATCTATCTATCTATCTATCTACCTACCTAATTTATTTAAGATTCTTTGAAAAAAAAACACAAACAACTCTTGGTCAACCAGCCCAAGCCACCTAGCCAGTGAGACTTTTTCATTCAAGAGATCCGGACTAGCCTTGGCCCCTTATCATATTGACCACAGCATGACCTGAAATGTTCTTGTCCATCATTTTCATGTTTTTGAACATATGCCACATGACAAGAAAGTTGAACATTGTTAGAAAAATACTGCTTTTCTTTTTTTTTAACTATAAACTTTACACTGGGCAGACCCACAAACGTACATCTTAAACTCACCATACTGTAAACTACGATCCATACAAAGTTCTCTGCAGCACGAACACTCCAGCTTCCAGACTAAAAATCTCTGTGCCTCTTCAGGGAGATGGCTGCCTTGCAAATAGTCGCAGTGCTTCCCTTACCTGTTACCATTCTGCTTCTACAAATAGTTACCTGGCATCAATCAAATGCATACCTATGTCACACTTAAAATATCTACTATAGGGTTGACCAGATTGCTCAGCGGTAAAGGCACTTGCCATCAAGCCTGAGGACATTAGTTTGATATTAAATATATATGGTGGAAGGTGAGAACTGACCCAAAGTCCCATATGTGTGTATGCGCCCCATAATGCAACACACAATAGGTAATTAAAAAAATATAATCACAGTTTTTACACATACACACACACACACACACACACACACACACCTTCTTAGCTTACCTCTCCTCAAGGATGGCTGGACTGTGACAAGGCACACTTCACTAGAATGCACCTCCCCTCTACCAGCCCCCAACTCCACCCCTCTGTGTCTAACGGATTCCTGGTCTTAGACTTACTCTAGCCAGATTCTGAAGTTTCAAAACGTCTTTCAGTCTTTCCTGGAGACTAAGGTTGAGAAAAGGTACCAGCACCAATAAAACCAAGCTGCTGGGCCGATGCACTCTAGGAAATGTAGTTTGGCGCCCAGACAAGGTTTTATAGGTTGAAACTAGACTAAAATTAAAGATCCTATCTCTTCCTGCAGTAAAAACATCCTTGTCCACACATGGTTCAGTGGTGTAGCCACTCAAGTTGTCTTTGTTCCAGTAAATAGCACCACACCAATGCTCACAAATCCTAACTAAACTCAGTGGGACACACACACAGCCACCCACCCGCTTGAAGGCAGGAAGGGACATTGTGGTGAAGAGGATGAAGGAATTGGGGGGGAATATGGTCAGAATACATTACATAATGCGTGAAATTATCAGAGAAATAAATACTTCCAATTCACTATTAATCTGTGCCATCTTGGAATTAGCAGCACTTTTCTAAATTAAACTTAAGAGTGTCTTAGCTTTTAATATATAGTGGGTTTTTAAAAAAAAAACTATCATCGAGTTTATGGTGCATGTGCATGTGTGAGCACGTAGATCAGAAGGAAACCTCAGGTACTCCCCCTCCCTGCTGTGAGACATGCACAGACCCACAAATATCCACATAAATAATTTTTTAAAAATAAATCTGGTCAGCATGAATGTATATGGCTTTATTACAGTAAAGATATATGACAAAATTCTCCACGCAGTGAAGTTCATAGATAACAATAATCTCAGAATGCTATGCACATGAGACGCATTTAAACGTCCTGTATGTACACTTACACACCATTGCGATAACACATAGTACTAAGAGAGGTACAAGGAACACTCAGGACTGAACTAAACACATATCTGCATCATTCAGAACTGCTATTCTCCCACAGAAAACACTCACACAAGGAGCCGCCATCATCATCTCCTTCAGTGTCAGGTTCCCCTCGCCCCTTGTGCGACTTTTCATTTACCTTTATAACTGAAACCTGCCACATATAAGAATTATGCTAAATAAGCCTACAGATTCTCCACAGGGTTTTCTTTTCTTCCACAGGATATATACATCCTATAAATATATATTATGATCTCTGGTAACCTTAGTTGGATATGATTTTCTTTTTCCTTTATACAGTCTCATGAATTCCTGGTTGGCCTTGAGTTCACTGCGTGGTCCAAGCATGGCCCTGAACTTCCGGTACTAGAAGGCACATGCCACACGCCTGGTTATGCTGCTGGAGAACAGGCCCAGGGCTTCGTGCATGCCAGGTAGGCGCTCTACCAACTGAACCACATCTCCAGCCCTCACAGAACTTTTAAAATGAAATTCTGAATTTTTAAAAAATTCTTTTGGACTTTCTATGTGGTATTAAAAAACAAGCACTTCAAAGCCTCCCTAGAAAGTAATACACATATAAAAATCACGTCTCACATGTTACACATTTCCATGTCACTGCAAACACTCTATGATAGAGCTATATGCCACTTCTCTTATAAGGCATCCTCACTGTATAAATAACCGGCCAGTAAAGTTTTTCCTAAATTAACAGCAATCACATCATGACTTTGGACAATAGACATGTTATTTTGTCAAAAGCTCTTTTAAAAAAAAAAGAAATTAACTCAATGAATTAGAAATAAAATAGCTTTTCTTGTTTTTGTGTCACAAGATAACATAGTAGTGAAAGTATAAGCTCTTAGAACAACATCTCAACATATTTATCTTCACGGGCGTCCTCGTACGTGAGAGCTGGGGATGCAGCTGAGACAAGTGTGCATGTTCAGAATGCACAGGCTCTGGGTTTCACGCCACAGGAAGTATAAATGTCCAGATGTTGACCCAAGTCAACATGATGACTAAAATCGCTTGTCATACATCTATGGGGCTCTGCGCCAGTATGAACTTCCTGTCATATGAGAGGCCAAGAGAAAAGGTTTTCCACCTTTCTGGGATAGCCAGGGTCACTTGCCAGGCTACACTGTCTGAAGCTGTGAGTCTGAAAGGCATCTCCACATTCTCCTATGTCCCCTTTGAGTATTTACTATCAGGTAAGTTCAGAATCATGAATCAATGTTTCCAAATTTCTCGAATTCAGTTCTTAGTCGGCGTGATTTTACAGCTATCTATTCAATTTTGAACCATATTCCTTATACCCAGTTTCCTCTCATGAATCTTCTCCCTTTGAGCAAGACATGAACCCACAAGTCTCCACACTGTTTACACTGTGGGATTCTCTACCCCATGGACTGACATGGGCAGAGACTTGAGTTACAGCTGAAGGCTTTCCCAGATATGTTGTAGGTTTCCCACCAATGTGGACATTCTAGTGCTGGGTAAGATCTGAGACCCAGAAGCAAGCTTTTCCAAGGTCTCCACCTTAACTTAATTTCTCTTCAGTACAAATCTTCTGACACTGATTGAGCTGAGTCATGAGGAGAATCTTCCCAACAGTCCTTAAATTTATCAGGCTGTTGACCAGTGTGAACTCTCTCATGTTTAACAGCATCTGACCGCCAAGTGACGGCTTTTCCACGTTCACCGAGACCTTGGGCTGCTCGACACTGTGAACTCTGTGATGTTTGATGAGGTGTGACTGCTGAATAAAGGCTTTTCCACATTCATGACACTCATAGGGTCGCTCACCAGTGTGAATCCTCTGGTGCCGGGCAAGGTCTGACGCAGAAGCAAATGCTTTCCAGCACTCCTGACATTTGTACGGCTTTTCTCCAGTATGCAGCCTCTGATGACGGGTCAGTTCTGAGCTATATCTAAAGGCCTTCGGGCATTCCTTGCATTGAAAACGTTTCTCCCGAATATGAATTGTCTTGAGATCTGGATCACGTGAACGCCAACCAAAGTCCTCGCCCTTCTCCTTACAGTCATGCGTTGTCTGAGCAGTCTGAAGCTGAGTACGTTCCGGATCACAAAGGACGGGCTCTCCGTAGTCCTGACCTTCCCAGAACTTCTCGCCAGTGTGAATCGAGGAATGCGGAGTGTGTTCTAAATCAGAACTAAAGGCCTTCTCTCCTTCGGTGAACTCATGTGATTTCTTACCATGAATTTTCTGATGCTGAGTGAGGTGTGCTCCACGAGTGAAGGCTTTCCCGCACTCCTTACACACATAAGGCTTCACACCGGTGTGAACTCTCTGATGCCGGACAAGGTCGGATCTGCAAATAAAGCCCTTCCCACATTCCTTACACTTGTAGGGCTTCTCGCCAGTGTGAATCTTCTCATGTCGAGAGAGGTCTGAGGGGCAACGGAAGGCCTTTTCGCAGTCCTTACATTTAAAAAGTTTTTCCCTGTTATGAATTTTTTTAAGACTACTAACGATGGAGCGTAGACTAAAGGCCTTGCCACATTCTTTACACTGGTACAGTTTCCTACCGGTGTGAACCGTCTCACACTGGGTAAATTCTGGAAAGAACGCTTTCCCGTTTTCCTTATCCTCAAAGAACTTCTCACCAATGTAAATCAACTGCCGCTGGGTATGATTTAAGGCAAAACTAAAGGAGTTTTTACATTCTTTACACTTATGCAATTTATCACCAGTGTGGATCTTCCTATGTTGACTCAATTGTGACCCACACGTGAAGGCTTTCCCGCACTCCTTGCAGACGTAAGGTTTTTCCCCTGTGTGGATTCTCTGATGTTTAATGAGATGTGACTGTTGGATAAAAGCCTTCCCACACTCATTACACTCATAGGGCTTTTCGCCAGTGTGGATCCTCTCGTGCCGCGTAAGGTCTGAGCCACAGCTGAAGGCTTTCCCACATTCCCTACACTGGTAGGGCTTTTCTCCAGTGTGAATCCGGTGGTGTCGCGTCAGGTCCGAGCTGTAGTTAAAGTACTTTCCACATTCCTTACATTTGTAAGACTTCTCGCCAGTGTGAGTCCGAACGTGGACGCTGAGCAGTGAATGAAATCTGAAGGCTTTCCCGCACTCCTTACATTGGAAGGGCTTTTCCCCCGTGTGAATTCTCTTGTGACCAGTGAGGCTGGAGCGGAAGCTAAAAGTCTTGCCGCACTCGTCACACTGAAACGGCTTCTTGCCGGCATGAACTGCACGGGGATGAGTAAGCTTAGGGCCAGGAGGAAAGGGCTTTCCGCATTGTTTATCCTCCTCGAGGTTCTCTCCTGTGCGCACGAACTGAAGTTGCGAGGGCTCTGGTGCGAAACTGAAGGATTTTTCAGACTTAAGCACCCTCGCTTTCTCTGCTGTATTCAGTCTCGGACACTGATTCAGAGCCGCGAGCAGATTCAGAAGGGGCAATTTGTCGTGAGCAAGTATCATCTGCTTGAGGTTTCCCTCTCGGTTCTCATTTTGTGATGGCTCCCGGCCTCTGCCCTGCCAGTCGGCTGCAGGACACGAGCCTTCAGGCCCGTGGGTTGGCTCCATTCCCCTGACCTCCCAGCGGGACAACCGATCTGCGCATGTGCTGTTTCTTCGCAGGCCTTTCTTCATTGGCCACGCGGAATCTGTATCTGTAAGGTGAGAATGGACACGTGTACTGTTTTATTATCCACAGACGGAAACATGCCATCAAAGGCTAAGGTTCAAGTAGGTCGCACGAGAAGTGAATGTCTCAACAAAACCCCAAATTTGGACAATACTAAAAAGGACAAAAATAAATAGAAATTTCAGAGAGCTAAATTAAAAAGGTGTCAAGGCAGGGTAGGAGGGCACAGTTTGCTTAGAACAGACTAACATTTTATAAACCCAGGTAATCAAAAAGCACAAATAGGCTAATCCAGTAATGACAATGTGGCATGCCTCAGGGCTCAGTCTCTTCCACTGCCGGCCATGTTAGTGACGACACCGCTGCTTCCTTCACGGACTTTAAATATGTATGCGTCTATTTTATGTGTATGGGTGTTGGCCTGCAAACATGTCTGCCTGTCTGTCGGTCTGTCTGTCTGTGTACTGTGTGTGTGTGTGTTTGTACCCAAGGATACCAGAAGAGCCAGGGACCCCCTAGGACTGGAGTTAAGCAGCTATGAGCCACCACGTGGGTGCTGGAAAGCAAACCTGGGTCCTCTGTAAGAGCAGCCAGTGCTCCTGACCACTGAGCCATCTTTTCAGTCCCTATATGGCTTATTGTACCGTAGGAGACAAAAGCATATCCAGGCTGGCTCAGTCAAAGACTTATTATTATTATTATTATTATTATTGTATGTGGAGGGAGAAAGAGAGGGAGACTGTGAGCATGCACATGGACATATGGAAGTCAGCGCATGTGTATGTGTGTGTGTGTGTGTCTGTGTGCGCGTGCGTGCAGGCGCATGCAACGGTCATACAACAACTTTCAGAAGCCAGCTCTGCCACTGTGGGACTGGACTCAGGGCCCAGAAGAACATAGCAGGAAACTCTTTCACCTGCCTGGCCAGCTTGCTTGTCCCTAGCACATAATTCCTACAGAATGACCGCCCAGGGCCATCCTCTCCTGCAGAGGAGGCCGCGGAGAAATACAGTGAGGTCCCCACCAGGTCCCCTGCTTGTTCCTCTTGGGCCCTGACCTCTTTGCATGTAGTTTTTCCTAAGCAGCCCAAACTGGCTTTACTTGTTAATCTTAACAGATGACCCTTTATGCAAACATTTCTGGGTACATTCCTACCACAGAAAAGAATACAAGGTTTCCTAATGCATATTCTCTTAAAACTAGCAAGTCAAATGAACTTAGAAAGCCGGTAACTGTGGGTTAAAAGAATGACTCATGAATTCAGGAAACACAAGGAAGGGCTGAGGAGTGGGGTAACCCAAGAAGGCTGCTTGCGGAGGAAGAAAACGTTTAAAGGTAGCTAAAATGAATGACAATTTTGTTTTTCCGAGACAGGGTTTCTCTGTGTAGCCCTGGCTGTCACACTATAGACTCACTCTATAGACCAGGCTAGCCTCGAACTCAGAAATCCTCCTGCCTCTGCCTCCCAGAGTGCTGGGATTACAGGCGTGCGCTACCACCGCCCGGCCATGAATGAGAATTTTTAGGAAACTTTGTAAACACCTGAATGGAGAATGGTGAGAAGACAAGCAGGAAGGGCAGGCATTTGATCGCCATCCTTCTTAAAATCATGGCTGCTACCCTGGATCCCTGCTCACGCCTGCACCAGCTGCACAGCCCAATCTGCCCTCCTTCCCTCAACCCCCGACCCTGCACAGATAAAACTCCCCCATTGGCTGTGGACACTCTGGGCTAATGCCACCCTCCTCATCCCATCTTTTCCAGCCCCACCCCAGAGTGGCCCCCCAGGGGCTCAGTTTTTGACCATGAATGGACACTGTCCAAGGTCTTAGCCGATACACAAAACAGCCCTGCTTCAGCCTGGATGTGTGGCTTCACTGACCACCCGCGAGAACAGTGAAGCCACCGAGAGCTGCCTCCTAATAAACCTGCCTTTATCTGCTTTTAATCTGGTCCGAGGTGGCCTGCATCTGTGTCAGCAAGGGGGAGGAGGGGCCGACGATGACCACCGGAGAAAGAACTGCACTTTGCCTTTTGTCTCGTGTGGGACAAACCGGATGACGGAGGTTCCGAGCAGGCGCGGAGTGAAGGCGCTGCAGGAAAGGCCAGTCACGAGCTAGCCTCTGCCACAGGCCACTCCTCAGGGTGAGAAAAGGCCAGTCACGAGCTAGCCTCTGCCACAGGCCACTCCTCAGGGTGAGAAAAGGCCAGTCACGAGCTAGCCTCTGCCACAGGCCACTCCCCAGGGTGAGAGGCGCTGCCGACCCACTGAACAGACAGACTTCCGGATAACCGCCTTCACTCACCGGGGCAAAATCTGCTCGTCTCATAGGCTGAATCCATGCAGGTATTTTGCTCTTTTTCCGACACAGGGAACACAGTCGGTTGATAAATGCAAAGTCCTGCGTGAGAGATAAAATACAGGCAGTGTGACCACATGGAAAAAAACAATCCCAAAAGTTTGACCTGGAGCCCTGGTAACAAAGGAACAGTAACAACAGGAGAAAAAAAAAAGCACAAAGCATTTTGGGAGGACGGTGAACATGGGGTTTCCCAATGGCCACAATATTTCTCCAATAAGGAACCCGGGAACGTCTAGGGTCGAGTCTTACCCACTGAGACGAGGTGACTATAGTTCTCCATCATCACATCTCTGTATAAACTCCTTTGGTCCAGGCTCAGACACGCCCACTCCTCCGGAGAGAAGTCTACGGCCACATCTCTGAACGTCATTACCTGCCGTGGGACAAAGCCAATGTTTAATGGTGAAAGTTAAATGATTCAGCTGGGAGGCAAAAAGACGGGAAAGGGCAGCGCGGGGAATGGCAGTTTGTGGTTCGGAGGAAAGGGTCGTGGGACCAAGTGTGACAGAGTCGAGTGCCTACAGGCTCTGGGGACTGGGGGACGGCTCGGTGGTTCCGTGCTTGCTTGCAGCTCTTATAGAGGACCTGAACTGAGTTCCAATTATCTATCCTGGGCACGCATTACTGCCCATAGCTCCAGGGCATCCAACACCCCCTTCTAGACTCTGCCAGCTCCCCCACACACAGTATGTTATTTACAGAAGCAGACACACACACACACACACACACACACACACACACACACTATACCCTATTGCTTGGTCATAACATCCTTACCGGCTTCCCATCAGTTTAAATTCAAATAATTCTTTAGAAGTGTATACCCAAAATAAGTACTAGGTCTTTTGTTTGGTTTTGTTTGTTTCTGAGCAGAACATGTTGCTCTCTGTAAGCAATTGCCAGTCAATTAGCTTCTTGCTAATTGCCAGGTCTCTGTACACTCAGGCTTTCTGTCATGACCTCTAAATGCACCAGAAAGAGCCACATGCGGAACAGGCTTTCCACAGACCATTTACGTGGACAAGTACAAAGGTCATTTTCTCCCTTGGAGGAAGGTCAGAGGGAGCGTGGTAGAAAGACAGCCCCACCCAGAGTCCAGAGAACCCCAGCAAAGCAGCGTGATGTCATCTAATCAGGTGTGGCAAAAATCATTCTATGGCCAGGTGGTGGCACACACCTGTAATCCCAGCACTCTGGGAGGCAGAAGCAGGTGGATCTCTTGAGTTCGAGGCCAGCCTGCTCTACAGAGTGAGTTCTGGGACAGCCGGGACTACACAGAGAAACCCTGTCTTGAAAAAAATAAAACAAAACAAACAAACTCCAGAGATCAGAATATGAGACAAGGTTATTCTCATTTAATCTAAATGCCTCCAAAACTCTACAAAGCTGGAGCAGAAATCTTCAAAGGAAAATGGAAGTCTCCCTTGTGGTGTCCACTGCAGCTGTTAGGACTCCTCTGTATGCCCAGGACAGGGCCTCCTATTTTCCCCGTGTCGAACAAACTGTACAGCGCTCACTGAGTCATTTCCATCTAGACCATCTAAGAAGGGCCACGCTAGAAAACTGAAGACAGTTTTGAGGCTATAACAAGCCTGAGGAACGTCACCAGGCAATCAGCGAGACAAGCATTCACACTGGCCACGTAGCTCACAGGGACCCTGCAGAAAGGCACAGAAACCAGCTCCACTGTCAGTCCCCGTTTGCCTCCAACCTTGGCACAGTCCTAACAGGTGTACCTCACAGCCTGGGCCTCAAGCCTCGCCTCTGCAGAGAGAAAAAACTGCTCTTTAAAAATGTTATTTTTACCTTATGTGAATGCGTATTTGCCTGCCTATATATCCGCGCACCCTATGTGTCCCTGGTGCTCCGTGAAGACGGGAGACGGTGTCAGATTCCCTTGGAGCTGGAGTCAGAGATGGTTGTGAGCTGTCGCATGGGTGCTGGGAACTAAACGAAGGTCCTCTGTAGGAGCTGTGGGTGCTCCTGACTGTGGACTCATCTCTCCGGTCTCTAACTCTACATTTTAAGACTAAGGTTTAAACTAAGAGATGTGGAGAGGGCTGGAGAGATGGCTCAATAGTTAAGAGCACTGGCTGCCCTTCCCGAGGGCCTGGATTGAAGTCCCAGCCCCCACACGCATGTTCACAAGCATCTGTAACTCCAGCTTCAGAGCATCAGCTATTCCTTCTGTGGGCACTGCATGCACAGGATACACAGCCGTTCAAACACCCACACACATATAATTAAAACAAACAAAAGAACCAAACAAAACCAACTGGCCAAACAAACACACAAACAGGACAGACAGAGGGGTCCATGCTTTTAATTTCAGCGCTGAGGAATGAGAGGCAGGAGTGTGAGGCTCATGGAAATTCCCCGTAAAGCGTACGCCATCCAATCCCTAGGGAGCCCCTGGTCATGAGGGGTCTCTGCAAGTCAAGTGAGGGGCTACTGAACAATCGTGAAGTGAAGCACACTTTGTGTTCTGGGAGGAGAGAGGGAGGACTGGAGCGTAACTATTATGCAGTTTGAAGGAAGAACCACTCTAATGCCGGATTCCTCCGGAAGCCATGTAGAGGAATTAGAGATACTGAGAGCCCGTATGGTCAGTGCAGCAATGAGAAACACTCACTCTGTAAAAAGTGTGCAAACACTGAACACAAGATTCTGACAGACAAGTCACGAAAGCGGGCAGGGACCTCACAGGATCTTGGTGAATTCTAGGCCAGCCGGGGCTGGAGAGACTAGGGCTAGGGAGACCCTGTGTCTCCCCCCAAAAAGAACCAGTGGGTGGTGGAGCACGCCTGTAATCCCAGTACTCTGGGAGGCAGAGGCAGGCAGATTTCTGAGTTCTCGGCCAGCCTGGTCTACAGAGTGAGTTCCAGGACAGCCAGGGCTACACAGAGAAACCCTGTCTCAAACACACACACACACACACACACACACACACACACACACACACACACAACCAAAAAACCAAAAAAAAAACAAAACTGAAAAAAAAAGTGACTGTTGCTAAAAATAGACACGTAATAAGGAGGATTTGGATTCAAGGTGACTAAACAGACCCCTGTGAGGATGTGAATGTATATTAATACTACCTGCCTAAATAAATATACTGGAAGGACACAATGGTATGGGGGAAATGGCACAAAACATCACCTAAAAAAAAAAAGTCAGATTAAAAAAAAAAACCATGAAGAGTGGACAGGCTGAGGAGATGCCTCGGGGCTGCAGGCACTGTTGCTCTTGCAGAGACACTGGCTTCATTGCCAACCCCTGCAGGATGGTACAGGAGCACCCATCATCCCATTGGCAGGGGGTTCAGTGCTTGGTATACACACACATGCACAGGCAAACACTCAGGCACATAAAATAAAGCTATTAAAAAATTTAAAACTCACAAAGAATTATGCTAAATAGGTCAACTACCTCTAATTGAGAGGCAATTCAAGTTTTTATCAGACTTTTCTACCCTGAAAATTTATGGCTTGTATACTTGTGGGAAAAGAGATGAGAGAAACAATGACTGTATACTGGCCAGGTTATCATCAATTTTGAAATTAATGAACTTATTTTGGCTTTCTGAGGCAAGGTTTCATTATGTAACCCTGACTGGCTGGGAACTTACTAAGTAGACCTGGCTAGCCCTAAACTCACAGAGACAGCTCAACTCATCAATTTTATTTTATTTATTGATTGATTAATTGATTGTTTTTTTTGAGACAGGGATTTATTGATTGATTGATTGTTTTTTTTTTTTTTAATACAGGGTTTCCTTGTGTAGCCCTGGCTGTCCTGGAACTCACTCTGTAGACCAGGCTGGCCTCAGACTCAGAAATCCACCTGCCTCTGCCTCCCAAGGGCTGGGATTAAAGGCATGCACCACCATGGCCAGGCCAATTTTTTTTAAAAGAGATAAAAAGCACACACTTTTAATCTTGACACACACTTGTAATCTTGACCATGTAAGCAAGGTCATGGAGCTTGAGAGAAGGCTCAGCAGTTAAGAGCACTGACTGCCCTTCCAGAGATTCTGAGTTCAAATCTCAGCAACCACATGATGGCTCACAATCATCTTTAATGAGATCTGATGCCCTCCTCTGGTGTGTTTGAAGACAGCTACAGTGTACTCACATATAATAAATAAATAACTTAAAACAAAAAATAAAGAAAGAAAAAAGAAAGCAAGATCGGGAAGGTCCCTATAGCTTGAATTAGAAGCGGTGAGCGGCAGAAGTCGGTTCTGAGAACTAAATCCAGATCCTCTGCAAAAGCACTATACGATTCTTAACACCCGAGCCTCTCCTGACCCTTTCTCTACCCTTTTATCTACCAACGGTGTTTCTGCCATTTCACTCAGCAAGACAAAGCACTTCCTTCAGCTCCGCGCCCACTTTCAGAAAGTACAGTGTCTATTATTAAACACAATGCTCATTCTTTGTGTGCCGGGCACACGGTCATGTACATACAGGCACACGTAAAATGTCCACCGATCACAGTAATTAATTAATGTGAGCCTTGTGTACACGGCTCCCACATTAATCCCAAGTGTGTGTGTACCCCACCTCCAAGCTCCCACACTAACTCCAACCCTGCCAGCTGGGAACACCACCACAGCCTCTTCAGAACTCTGCAGGAGTTCCACTCCGCAGGAAAGACCTTCACCCTGACCTCTGCTTTCAGAGCCATTCTGATTCCAAGCTTTAAACTGACACTAGCTATGCCCCATAGAACCTAGATGTTCCTAGGGCTTCAGGCCCAAAGCCAATTGAGTTAACACCCCCGGAAGTTGCTTGGTTACAGTGCACTCTGGGAAATGTAGTCCGTCTCTGTATTGTCTTTAACAAAAGACTACACTACAACTGTCAATTTAAGGGCCCTGGCTTTAAACTCCATTACTCCCATCGACATAGACCTCCCCCCCGCCCCCCCCCACAATGCTAACATCTTCAGGAATTTCAGGCCACGTTGAGATGGCCAATATTGAGACCTACATACTGCTTCCTCTTCCTCAGCTATGCACATAATGATGCCTCTAGCTATCTTTGGACCAGTAATCTCCATGGGTGGGATGGCTCTTGGGAAATGTAGTCCACCGCCCGGGAAACCAGAGAAACTGGCCTCAGAAAGATGACAAGACACATGGGTTGTAAAACAGCATCATACTAGAACTGAGTTTGTACAGTCTACACCCCAAAACAAACTTACTGAACCACTCACTACCTCGGATCACAGTGGCCCCTGCCTACTTTACGATGAAAGACGAAAAGGGTTAAGTTTTAGTTGGTGCCTTGTCCAAATCCCTGTTCTGCCCCCAAATCCATGAAACTCCTATCTTAAACTCAGGTTTATTGTCTCTTTCACTCGCGAACAAACAGAAATACCTTAGTCCCATTCTCCAAACACTTTTAAAAAAATGGTGTTTTGCTAATGGACAGGGCGTCAGATCCCCTGAAGCTGGGCTTACAGACAGTTGTGAGCCACCATGAGGGTAGTGGGATTCAAGGCCAGTTCCTCTCCAAGAGCAGCAGATGTTCTTAACTGCCGAGCCACCTCTCCACCCCTTCAATTCCCTTTAAAGCATGTGCTGCACATGCCCGCTCACGGCTATGGTACTGTTCTTTGGTATAGTGACACCATTCCGTTTACTTGCTTTCGCCCCGATAGAGGAGGATGGTTCATATCAATTAAAACTTAAGAGCCAGGCTTCCGTGGAAATCTTGAAGGCACTTCAATGGTGGCCGCCCCTCAGTGGGCATCTGTGCCACGTATGGTTCTCACTCAGTTTCTGGGCTAAGAACAAGAACCTCCCTCAAGTTCTGCCCACCTACCAGTCTCTTGTTCAACTAGGAAGCACCAGTTCAGTGAAGTTATAATCTACCTGAGAGAAGATGGTGCCAGACTCGAAATTTAACCCAAATATCAACTCAGTGGCAGGGTGTGATGGTGCTCACCTGTAGCCTGGCTAGCACTGGAAAAGTGGAGCGGGGAGGATCCGGATTCAGCCCGAGGCTCTGGTCTGATACACATCCTGTTTGTGGCCAGCATAAGCTACAGCATATGTCAAAAACAAAAACTGCGACTTGACAACTTTGGATCTTTAATGGTGACCGGGACTAACCGGCAAGATCCTTTCTACACACCAAACCAACAGAAACCACTGGAAACGAGAATCTCCAGATCAACCTTGGTTATAAAGAGAATTGCAAGCCAGCCTCAAAACCAAACCCCACTTGTGACCCCTCAGGAATTCTCTAGAGAAGGGAAGATGTCTGCTTGGAGGACCCTGGGCGCATTAATAACCCCCTGTCCCCCAAAAACCCACCCCGACGGACAAAACACTGTGTTAAAAAAAAAGAGTCGACTATATTGCTTATAGATTGCCTACGCCACACAACTAACTTACGAAAAAATAAAAATGCTAATTAGTTATTATCAACTGTACTTCCCCGCCCCATAACGCAGACACTCCTGAAGACTTAACTAATCGTAGTTTGAAAAGAAAATGAGATTTAGGAGGCTTCAGATATGTCAGTCACTCGTGTACAGTGATCCATCCAGTCGAGACACAATCCCCTAGAACCGTTCGATCCACATACAATGTCCCCTCCCCACAACGGCTCGCTCCATTCACAAAGCGCCACAGCTCGACCCCAACTCTTGCTTACGCTCATTTTCCTTACCTCGCAGTTTCTCTGCCGTTCAACTCCTCCTAGATCCAGCCGCACATGCAATCTGACCTCCCTATGCTCTCTCTCACACACACTCGGGGCTGTCATCGCGGACTCGGTCACCTACAGGACGAGGTGGGCTTCCTCCTGGTCAGAATGCCACTGCAGCGTTGGTCTCAGACGCTGGGGTCCTGCATTCCGGTCTGCGGCCCCAACTTCCAGCAGGAAGTCGAATTCGGCACAGCCTCCCTGGCCAGATTTCCGCCTGGGGATTGGATGACTCAGTCCACGAGCCACGCGCCTCCGGGCGTCAGCACGGCTTTGAACTACATTTCCCAGAATACCTCGAGGATGTGAGTGGGGGGGTCCCTTGGAAACTCGTAGTGCTGAGATTCTGCTGGGTCAAAGAGTGAGCCAGACCAGCTAAACCTGCAAGGGTTTAAGAGGGTAAAGGAGTTTGACGCTAAGCCTGATGACCTGAGTTCGATCCCCGGGGACACACAGTGGAAAGCAGAGAATCTGCTCCTGCAAGTTGTCTGCTGAAGGCTACCTGAATGATCACAGACACACAAACATAAACAAATGTATTCTATTATTATTATTATTATTGTTATTATTGTTATTACTACTACTACTACTACTACTATTGCAACAAGCCGAAAACAGTGGCTCAGGTCTTTAATGCCAGCATCAGGGAAGCTGAGGCAGGAGCGCTCTACGAATCGAAGGCAGTCTGAGCTGTCTCAAACAAATACGTGTTGTCAGTTGTCAACAGAGGAATTACAGTCAACCAGTATGCTGAGGAGTGACTGGGTGATAAAGCAGTGGGCGAACTTGAGTATCAATAAAAGGGGATCTTATCAAGGGACTCTGCTAATGTCGCATAACCGGGCCGGGAGGAGGTCTAATGGAAATGAGGGTCGAGAGGAGCCTGATCATAGTCTGGTCTAGGGAGTCTTTGACCGCAGGAAGTTCCTCACGATTCTGAAGAACAGCCGAACACTTCGTATCTGTAGTTCAGGCCACAGCTTTCAGTCCAGACTGATGGCCCCCGTCACTTCCCAGACTACATTTCTAGGTGTTGTACTTCCCTCTCCTAAGAACCTCTTTTGAGGAGTGGGTAAGGTCCTCCTGACAGGTTTGGGGAGAACTTATTAGCTTCTTTAGGAATAGAGAGACGCCTTGGTGCCAAGTGTCTGGATGCCCCACCCTGTGCAGGGCATTGGAGGGAAGACGCTGACTGGGGTGATCCGGAGGCGTATAGAGTTGTTCTGGGTCCGGGTGGTAGTCTAGGGGATGCGAGGGTAGAGAGGATTCCTTGATTGGTGAGTATGATCGCATCCTGTGTGTGTGTGTGTGTGTGTGTGTGTGTTGTGTGTGACTGGAGTCTGACTGTTTTGGACCATGCTTCTTACCAGTTTGAGGTCTGTTGAGCGTGAATTCCCTGCAATTCTGTTTGTATTTGCCAAATTTTGGGAGAGTGTAAGGTGCCCGACTGAGGTGTGCCTGTTTCCCAGAGGGTCTTTTAGTTTCAGTGGGGGTGAGGTGGGAGCAGGGAGCAAGGATGTCTGTCATTGGGTCTCCCTGCTAAGGCTTCCGTGTTGGGTGGATTGTATTTTCATTAAAGGCACCTGTGGCTTTTGTGTCCCTGTAGTGTGTGATTGATTGGAGAGTCACTATACATGAGGGGCGACTTTGTACCTTTGTGAATCCAGCCAAGGAGACCTGTGTCCCATCCTGGGGTGGATTCTGTCCTGATCCACAGTCAGCCTACTCTTGCCTGGTGCTTCCATTGTATGGGAAGCCTTCTCTGATTTCTTGATGGGTGTTACGGATGTTGAGCCAAAGTGACCCCTGAAATGGTCGAATATGCATCTGCAAGAGTCTGGTGTGTCCTCTCTCTCTCTCTCTCTCTCTCTCTCTCTCTCTCTCTCTCTCTCAATACCTGAGCTTTGTCCTGTACCTTGTGATTTCCTGACACCCCTCTACTTTTGTCAAGACATGGCCTGTTTTCCTTCTGTTGGAAATTCTGGCCTGGCCTGTGACCGCATTCCTGCAGTGTACTTTGAAGTAGAAGATTCAGGAAATGTCAGGTGATGAAGACTCCCATGGTGTTTTGCTGATGCAAGTCCCATGGGAGGACGCGTGATGTTTGGAGAGAGTATAAACAGGATTCGACCTCCGGTGACTGGGAGCTTGAATAGCTAGCTTTGCAGTTGTGTGTTGGTCTTGAGTCTTTGCAGATCTTCACTTCATTATATCATATTAACTGCTCCTAAATCCTTTATCACCCTCCATTTACCTGACTTCTTTCTTTCTTTCTTCCTTCCTTCCTTCCCTCCTTCCTTCCTTCCTTCCTTCCTTTCTTCTTTCCTTCCTTTCCTTCCTTCCTTTCTTCTTTCCTTCCTTCCTTTCTTCTTTCCCCTTCCTTCCTTTCTTCCTTCCTTTCTTCCTTCCTTCCTTCCTTCCTTCCTTCCTTTCTTTCTTATACAACAAACAGGGGAACTCCATGGGCTGGTACAAGTGCCTGCAATTTTTGTTGTTGTTGTTGTTGTTGCTGCTGCTGCTGCTGTCAGGGCCATACAGGTCTGTTTAATAACCACTTCAGAGGTAAGGTTGTTGGTGCATCAGCAGTGTCCCCTTTTATAAGTTTGAAAATTCAGTCCCTATGCTGTCCTGTTTTTGGATCATGAGCACAGCTTGTGATTTTTTTTTTTTTGATCACCTGTATCAGTGCCTTCCCCAGGAGCATCTCCCACGTCACACCTAATTTACATATTTGCTGTCCCTGGAATTGCAGAAATATTTGTTTTAGTACCCCATTGATGTAAAAGATCCCTTCCGCATAAGCTTATGGGTAGATCAGCCACATAAGGTCTCAATTGACCCATTTGCCCTCTGCTCCCTCACAGGTAATCCATTGGACACTTTGTCTTTTTTTGTAATAATTTACCAATTCCTATAAATTGCGTGTAAACATTCTGAAGTGGCCAATCAGGATTCCAAGACTATTGGGAAAGTATATGTTTTCGTTAACGTTTTATTACTATGATCAGACACCGTGACCAAGGCAACTCTTATAAGGACAACATGTAATTGGGGCTGGCTTACATGTTCAGAGTTTCAGTCCATTATCATCAAGATGGGAACATGTCAACATCCAGGCAGGCATGGTGCAGGAGGAGCTGACAGTTCTGTATCTTCATCTGAAGGCTGCTAGCACAATATTGGTTTCCAGGCAGCTAGGATGAGGATTTTAAAGCCCACACCCACCATGACACACCTATCTAACAAGGCCACATCTTCTAATAGTGCCACTCCCTCCCTGGGCTGAGCATATACAAGCTGTCACAGTATACTAACGTCAGCTCCTGCATCCACCAAACCTTCTATGCACCACCGTTCATTTGTACCATTAATTTGGGTCTCTGATCATTGACCATTGTTTGCCAGAACACGCATTTTCCAGCACTCCCCAAAACTCCTGGCCTTTCTACTGGAGCAGCCTTGCCCTTGATGGGAGAAGACAACAGTTGAGCAATTCTATCCCCTGCGTCAGTTTTCATCTCCTATTTCACATGTGCCACGATTTTTATTTCTTTCTTGTGATCCCCCCTCTATTATACCCTGATGCACAATAAACCCTTGAGAAGTTAATCCACTCCTTCCCAAGATTATTCCCACAGTCCCTGAAGGTGAGGGACCACACACACCGCTAGGTAACTTATTACATTCGATTTTTGTGGTAATGCAAGAGGGATTGTCTGTAGTGCCAAGGCTGCACTTCCTTCTGTAGCATGCATAAGATCAGAAATACCTAATTTTGATTTTCTTGACTGCTCAGCACCTCCTGACTGACCAAAGGAAAATGGCTCCAATTGCTTGCAGGGGATGGGGGTGGGGGTGGGGCCTTGAGCTGACAGGCCCCTCTGTTCATCTCCTGATGGCAAGAGGTTACCTCATATGTCTCTCTTAGATCACCACTTGGCTGGCCAATGTGTGCTCTTTCCACAGTGACTGCAATACCCTGGAAGCCTTTTGTGGCCCATAGTAACCAGAACCTGCTCAGTCTCTCCTATGATTACCGTATTCTCTAGAGTACCTGTTATTTTGAGTTCTGAATTTTTTAGCCTTACAATTTTTTTTTTTAGAAATGACCAAACTCACCACAATTAAAGCATCGAGCATTTTGATTCCTGATATTTCTAGGCACGATTTGCCCTATGATATTGGCCTTATACTCCTGAGAATCAATATTTGTTGTTTCCCTTATCCATTCATCTCTAGGATCTCCACGTGCTTTCCATGGTCTGCTCTCTTACATTCATGGCTTGCATTCCTGAAGTATCTCTATCAGTGACTGTCTGGTTTCAGGGTCTGCTCTATTCACAGCTGAACTCAACCTCTGTAAGAATTCTGCGAAGGCTTCTCCAGAACCCTATATTATTTTAGTAAAGGAGGTAGATTTTTCCCTAGGTTCTTCAGTCAAATCCCAAGCTCTTAAAGCTACAATATGACATTGCCCTTCACCAAGCAGCTGATCTTCAGTAACATTTATTCCTCTTGCTAAATAATGTTGTGCTAGCTTTGTGCCTCCACTATGACAACCACTGAGACATATATGTGGGTAACTGACGTTCTGGCTGGCAAGTTAAGATATAAATGTTAGCAAGTCCTCTGCCATCGTTGAATACCCTAACCAATGGGAGCAGACTACGTGTACAACCAAGACGTGTCCCTAAGGAAATCCCCCTATTCCTGAATCCTGATTGGTGGAACAGTCTGACACGGATGTTTATGGATCACAGGCTTTAAAAGGGCCTTAACTCAGGGTCTTGGTTCAGTTTCTGAATCTGGACCATGGCCCTGGTTGACCTGTCCTGGGCCGTATGCTCGATAATCTCTCCCTGTCTGACTGAGATCATTGTTCCTGTGGTTTGTGAGGTGATTCCTGGACCCCAACACTGCTGACCTTCAGTGTCTACCTCTCAAGTTCTGTGATTTTAGGTGTGTGCCACTGGTTCAACATAGGTAGTGTTGGGGGATTCGCTCCAGGACTTCCTGCTTCCTAGACGGCACTCTACCAATCGCGCTACCCTCCGGGCCGGGGTGCAGCCCTTTATGCCTGTTTTTGCTCAGAATTGTGCTTTGTGGATTTATTTGTATTGTTGCCCAGTCATAGATTGTTCCTTAAAGTTGAAACTTCTAATTACTGCAGAAAATAGGCCTTATTGTAGGTTGCTATGATCTGGGAATGGACTTGTAGGGGATCAGTGGTATAGGTACTGTATTTCCCAGCATGGTGATCTACTTCACTTGGAGCATTATTTACCAGTTGCTATTATCCTAACCTCACTCACAGACTTTGAGTGACACTGTGCACGTGAGATAATTAAGCTAAGTAATCCCATAAATCTGAGTTATTTGTTTAGATAAGCTTTTAGTTTCCTTTTCTAAAAAGAAAACACTAATTTTAATACACATTTATAAAAAATAAATCAGTTTTTCCTTTCCTGATAATCCCTGTTATCAGAATGAGAATCCTGAGACTATTTATTAGTAAATGCCTACACCACAGCTTAGGTTCATTCCCTGACTAACTTGTAACTTTAACCCATTCAAACTATTCTGTCTTCCACATGGTTGGTTTTCTCCCCTCAGTTTTATATGTTCAAGTCTGGGGTAAATTTCTTCTTTATTCTCTCTGAATTCAGCTGTCTGTCTCTCAGCATTCCAGCCCGAATCTCCCATGCCTCTCACTATTTCCCAAAATCCTCTTTTCCTGCTAGCGTCCCACCTCCTATTCTCTGTGTGAGCTCATTGGTTGCAGGCTTTCTTATTGACAGGTGACATGTTGAGGTTTGGTCTTTTGCTATGTATTGTAATGCTAAATACTACCCCCACCCCCAAGGCCTGGTTGCTCAAAGGGACAAGAGAATCAGCATACACACACAATGTGACCTTGCTCTGTAATTTAAAACCATTGGTTAAATAAAGATGGCGACAGCTAATAGCTGGGCAGAAGAGACACAGGTGGGGGTTTTAGGATGCCCAGGCTTGGGGTCAGAGGAGAACCATGAGAAGGGAGAAGACGGTGGGAAGAGGAGAAGATGTCACGGGTTAAGTGAGTCATAAAATTTTGGCCATGAGGGCTGGCTAATTGTAGTTAAGAGCATCCCAGACAGAACATGGCAAAATATCATTTGGGGTTATTGATGGGAAGTAGATTCTAAAAGCTTAGATATGTAGATATCTGCCCAACTCGAGTTGTGAGTTGTCTAATTTGTCTGGGAAAGCCTGCCTGTCAGGCAGAGCCAAGCCAGGCCAGGGTCTGCTGGCAGATTTCCTGGCCTGCTGACACATGGAATGGTAAGAGGGGATTCACTTGAGGGACTGAATGTTCTGTTAATCGTGGAGGAAGGAACACGGAGGAATAAGGAGCCCTCCTGATGGGTACACATATCAAAAGTACTTCAGCCGTTGTCTCTGCTGGCTTGTGACTTTGTTTCCCACGATACTGCAAGGTCCATAAAGCCTAAGAGAATTAAACTGGACAACCCACCTGATGTCTGACCTTTGTCCCTGAGTCTTCTTTTGAGTCTTTTCTGTCATCATCATTTGCCTCTCAGAGGACTGCTCAGCACTGTACCAGATAGACCAGTCCATCGAGTGCCGATTAAGGCTCATTATAAATATAAAGGCTGTGCATATTTTATCTGGTAGCTGAATGATGAAAAGCGGAGTAGAAACCTTATCTGAGAGTAAATATTTTCCACAACAGTGATGCTTATAAGAGAGTCTCTATACACACAGTATTAATATTTTAAATATTTAAAATGGTACTCATTTAACTACAGTACCATTTTAAAGATGCATCACCCAGTAGCCAAGTTTGGAGGTGCATCTTTATAATCTCTGCGCTCAAGAGCCTGTGGCAGAAGGACAGTGAGTTCCAGGCAGGCCAGTGAGAGCCCATCTCCAAGAAAAGAAAAGAAAAGGAAGGGAAGGGAAGGGAAGGGAAAAGAAAAGAAAAGACAACAAAACAAAACAAAAGGAAGCAAAAGAAAATGAAAGAGTATGTTTCCTGGAGAATTATCTTAAATACTATCAAGTTTCAGATTTTATTTGAAAATTTTCAGATGTACTTGTCAGGAATAAAGGTATTTTTAATTTGGTTCTATTTTACACTCATGGTAGAAAGACCAATTGTGTTTTGATGTGGTGCAGAGAAAGAGCTCATGTGTGTGGTCACAGTAAAAATTCGTGTTTGACATCACTACCCATAAAAAAGTCTTTATTACTATTAAGAAAGTTTTTTTTTTTTTTAAGTTTTACAAAATTCACTTCACTCTTGAAAGTTTAAAAAACACACAAGAGGGATTCTGAAGATCTGGCCTAGATTATATATATATATATATATATATATATATATATATATATATATATATATATATATATATATATATATTTACTCTTTTTTTTTTAATTGTTGATGGTTGTCTCATTGATTTAGGGGTTTGGTGTATCTAGTTAGGTGTCAATATCACACTGTCACAGTGGAAGACACCAAATGCTTTACTGTGCTACACTGGTGGCAAGATGGATCATTAGGTTCAGATGCTGGCAGCCTGACCTATTCACTACCATGCACAAGCAGTCTATCACCCAATGGCTGAATTCTAGAGCAGTGCTTCTCAACCTTAACCCTGTGACCTCTTAACACAGTTCCTCATATTGTGGTGACTCCCACCATAAAATCATTTGTCGCTACTTCATAACTGTGATTTTGCTACCGTTATGGACCATAATGCAAATCTGTGTTTTGGTGGTCCTAGGTGACTCCCATGAAAGGGTGGGTCTACCCTCAAAGGGGTCGTGACCCACAGGTTGAGAATCGCTGCTCTACTGTATGTTACAAAATGGTGTTCCTGATACAACTTCCTAATTCCACATGAATCTCCGTGATTCTGATGAAACATCTCTAAGAACTGTACCTCAACCACTTTCAGTAGCTCTGACAGTTTATGCAGGCAATGCAAGCTAAATGACGCTTCTTTTTATTTATTAATTTTCGAAATGAGTTTGTGTCCTGCCTATGCCCTTAGGTAGGTATACATTAGAGAAAAAATACTTTTTATACATTTATGAAATTTCCAAAAGTTTAGCTTTCTTTTTTTTTTTACCTTTGACCTTTTAAATTGTTACTTATGAACACAACGCAAAAACCTTTTTTCTTCTAGAATTTTCTAATTGTCTACTGCTCCTTAATACATTTGCAAGGCAAGGGTTCGTAGAAGGATCCTTACGAATTCTTATGAATTCGCTGATGGTAGGTGAGGTGTGAATGTTGACGGAAGGCCTTCGAACACTCCCTACACTTGTACGGTTTCTCGCCCGAGTGGATTCTCTGGTGCTGGATGAGGGACGAGTGGAGCCGAAAGGCTTTCCCGCACTCCTTACAGTCGTAGGGCTTCTCGCCCGTGTGAATGCTCTGATGCTGCGTGAGCTGTGAGAGGAGTCTGAAAGTCTTCTCACATTCCATACATTTATAGGGCTTCTCACCAAAATGAACGCTCTGGTGCTGAGTCAGCTGCGAGAACAGCCTAAAAGCCTTCCCGCACTCCTTGCAATCGTAGGGCTTCTCCCCTACGTGGATTCCCTGGTGGGAGATGAGCTCCGAGTAGCGGCGGAAGAACTTGCGACACTCCTTACACTCGTAAGGCTTCTCCCCGGTGTGGATCCTCGCGTGCAGGGTGAGATGGTAGCCGCGGCTGAAGCTCTTCCCGCACTCCTTGCAGTCGAAGGGCTTCTCGCCGGTGTGGATCCTCGCGTGCAGGGTGAGCTGCTGCCGCACCCGGAACGCCTTCCCACACTCCTTGCAGTCGTAGGGTTTCTCTCCCGTGTGCAGCTTGTGATGCAGCCGGAGGCCGGTGCTGCACAGGAAAGCCTGGCCGCACGCCTTACACTCGTGGCGCGAGCTGCCGCCGCTGAGCCTCTGATGCCGAGTGAGGTGCGCGACCTGCCTGAAGCTCTTCCCGCACTCGCTGCACCCGTACGGCTTCTCGCCGGTGTGGATCCTCTGGTGGAGCATGAGCTGTCCACGGACACGAAAGGCCTTCCCGCACTCTTTACAATCGTAGGGCTTCTCGCCCACGTGAGACCTCTGATGCCCTCGAAGGTCCAAGCTACACGTGAAGATCTTGGCACACTTCTTACATTCGTAGAGTTTATCGGAGGCGTGGATCCTCTGATGGCGACTGAGGTGGGCGCACTGTCTGAAGGCTTTGCCGCATTCCTTGCATTCGTAGGGCTTCTCGCCGGTGTGGATCCTCTGATGGAAAGTAAGTTGTTGACGGACTCTGAAAGCCTTCCCACACTCCCCACATCCGTAGGGCTTTTCTCGGTTAGGGCTTTTTTGATAGAGACTAACGGATGTGCGTTTTCTGTACGGGCGTCTTTTTCCAGAAGTGGATTTTATCACGTGTCTGAGATATACCCTATGAGAGTTCTCTCGTTCTTCAAGTATTTTATATTCCAAGTCTTTCGCCAAAAGGGAGTCTTCGAGGCCACGCCTTTTAATTCTTTCCATTATTTCCCACGGAGAGAGATTAATTTCGTAAGCATTCTTTTCTGGAAATAACACTTTACTGCTGTATCTGGATTCCAGATCTGAAAGCAAATAGATGATAAACGCATGAGAACGTCCTAATCTGGATAAAATAAAGAAATAAAAGTAACGAAAACAAGCCTCTAGCAGGTGTGATGTCAGCACACGGGAAGCCGAGGTAAAGGCTTCAGTTACAGGCCAGCCTGAGCTACATCACAAGACTTTGCTCAAGACAAGGCAAAGAAGACAAAACACACAGCTGAACAGACTTAAAAACCCCAAAATAATCACGTGATTTAAAAACAAAAAAAGCTTAAGAAGGATAAAGAAGATGGTACGTCTAGATAGTCTAAATGTGGATCAAAATGTGAGAATCTCCACTTTAAATTTATTTCTAAGTCTTATGTATTTCATTTGGGTTTGCTTGCACGCGTTTCGGTGCATCACGTATGCTCACGGAGGCTGGATCCCCACGGAGGCCAGATCCCTTGGAACTGGAGTTGCAGGCAGGTGTGAGCTTCAAACAATTGAACGACCTGCCTTTTAAAGCAATACAAAGTATATTTTCCCCAAGAATACTGTGACCTGTATTTACCATATCTGCATTATTATCCCCTTTGTTCCTCGTGGCTCACACCTGCCTCCTCTAAACTCCTAAAATAGGGACTGGAGAGAGGGTTCGGTGGCTAAGAGAACTTGCTGCTCTTGCAGAGGACCCGTGTTTTGTTCCCAGTACCCACATGGCTCACAAGCGTCTATATCTCCAGTCCTAGGGATCTTCTGGCCTCTGCAGGCAGAAAGTACACACCCAGGTAAACATGCAGGTAAAACTGCCAAGTAAATGTATACAAACATTGATACATATTTTTTAAAGCGTTTGAAACAGTTTTAGGTTGTTTGCTTTGATTTTCTCTGAGACAGGGTTTCAGGGGCTGGTCTTGAGCTCCTGCCTCCTGCTCTTCCCCCTCCATCTCCTAGTGTAGGGTTATAGGTATGCAGCAACATGCCTGGCTTTATGTGGTGCATGGGGTCAAATCCATCAAATCCTTCATTCATAGCAGGCAAGCTTTCCACATTGAACCACGCTCCCAGCCTGTTAGTCTGGTAATTTTTGAAAAGAAAAAGGTGTCTTTAAAAAGAATTTATATCATATAGTAACATCTGTAACATGCCCACACTGGAAAGAATTCTCCTTCAGGAGAAGAAAAGCTAACTAAGTGACCCCATGACAGCACAACACAGTTCTGAGGCTGGACACTCCAAAATACATGTAACCATGAGGGTAAGTAAACAAAGTCAAACACACCTACACATGCACACACTCACACTCACACACACACACACACACACACACACACACCACACACACACAGGAACCCAACACATACACGAAGAAACACATACTTGCAAACACACACTCACACAGTGCATGCACACCCATGCACACACACATGTGTGAGCACACACACAGATACACAATTGAAAATAAAAATTAAGGGTGAGATGTAATGGCACCCACCTTTAATCCCAGCACTCAGGAGACAGAGATTGGTGGATCTCTGTGAGTTCAGGGTCAGCATAGTCTAATTGAGTTCCATTTCAACCAGGGTTACCTAAGAAGACCCCGTCTTTTTTTTTTTCTTTTTTTAAATATAATTTGGCACTGTAAACAGTCTCAAGCATGAGACTCCTCTGTAGATAAACAGGCTTGGCTATGAGGAGTTATCTTATTTGTACCCAAGTTTGACTATGATAAGTTACATATCCGCAGGCAACTGAAGCTATTCATAATTAAGGAGATAGATGCTCTCCCGTGAAACCTGAGATGAATGCTCCGGAATGTAGAGAGAATGTCTGTGTATTGTATGGACGCTTCACCTGTCAATTAAAAAGCCTATGGCCTATGGCTTAGGCAGAAAATAGGAGGCAGAACTTCCAGGAGGCACAAAGGATTCTGGGATAGAACGAGGCACTGGAAGCTGTGAGGAGATGGACACATGGTGCCAGAGTCCAGGTAAGCAGCCACGTGGCAGAATGTTGGCTAACATACGTGGGTTACCTAAGTTTTAATCTAGTCCGAGACTAGTCCTGAGGGCTGGCAGAAGCTCTGTAATATATTTTGAGTCTGAGTCTTATTTCTGAGAGCCTGGGGCTGGAGGAAGAACTGGACCTGATTTTGTACCCGAGGCACCAGTTAGGAAGACAGATGGGAGGGGACACAGACCAGCGGGGACTCTGCAGCTGTGGTAGAGTGCCCGGGCGGCCTGTGTGAGGCCCTGGGTTCCATCTCCAGGACCACCACATCCAGCATGAGCAAAACCAAAAACGCCTTTATGGAATAAAGTATACTTTATGTGTCACGGGGCTTGGAGGTTACACGAACTGATGTTCAAAGAATCCCATCTTTAGCAAACCGCAGCTTCTTCAGACTGATTATCTTCCTGGCCACTCTCAAATTACTCTCACCCCTAAGTCTCATTCTAATCCGCCATATCAATACCCTATCTACTTTTCTTCTAATACTTAATCACTTCAGCTTTGTTTTCTTCCTCCCGCACACTCTCACATTGTAGCCCTGGCTAGCCTGGAACTTACTTTTAGACCAGGTTGGCCTTGAACTCACAGAGAGGCTTGGAACCTGCCTCTGAAGTGCTGGGATTGAAGGTGTGAACCACCACTCCTAGCCATTTTGGGATATTAATAAGCCACATATTTTTTGTTTTATCTTGTGAGGTGCTGGTGGTCAAGATCATGGTTAGCTGCTCAACCACTGAGATACCCCATCCCTCCTAACACAAGCACGGAGTTGCTATTTTACAACTTTTACATGTGTTTTGCCTGCATGTATGTGTGGGTACCATGAGCATATGGTGCCCTTGGAGGCCAGAAAAGGGGATTGTGTGCACAGGAACTGGAGTTACAGATGATTGTGAGCCACTGTGTGTGTGCTGGAAACAGAACCCAGATCCTGTATGTTACCTGCCAGTGTTCTTAACAGCTGAGCCACCTTCCTATCCCCGTTTATTGTATGACGTCATTACTAATATAAATCCTACTAATGGGAACAGTAAATCGATACAGGAAAACTGAAATACAAAGTGGGCATAGCGGCACATGCCTGTAGGTCCAGGACTGGAGATGCTCTGAGATGGGGGTGGGGGGGTGAGGGGTCATGGGGGAGGGGGGATGGAGAGTCAGCCACTTTATATAGTAAGAGCCTTTCTCAGAAAAGAAAATCAGGCCAGTGCAGTGGTGGCGCATGCCTGTAATCCCAGCACTTGGGAGGCTGAGGCAGGCGGATTTCTGAGTTCGAGGCCAGCCTGGTCTACAGAGTGAGTTCCAGGACAGCCAGGGCTACACAGAGAAACCCTGTCTGTGAAACAAAAAATCAAAAAAACAAAACAAACAAAAAAACAAAAAGAAAAGATAAAAGAAAATCGGGCTGTTGAGACAGCCTGGTGTTTAGGGCAGTTGGCTGTTCTTCCAGTGGACCAGCGTTCAGGTTCCAACACGTACATAATGGTCCATAACCACCTGCAACCACCTGCAACTGCCGTCTCCAGGGGTCTGATGGCCTCCTCTGGCCTCCGTGGACATCAGACATGCAAGCGACGCACAGACAAATACACCAGTAAAGCGACCATACAAACAAAAGAAAAATAATTTGGATGTTTCTTAAGGGTGCACGGGGGTGGATTTAAAATACAAAAGATTACCTATGAAGAAACCAGATATAAAACAGGCAAAACTACTGTCACCAGGTAAGAAAGCTTTCCCTTGTTAGAAGGGAAGGGAAATATGAGAGAGAAACAAACGGCACACTGAAGTAGAGGGAAGTCATTGGTGACTGATGCTGAAAGATCTAAGTTTTCTTTCCAAGTTTCTCTTCCTCAGCATCTTAGAAGTGAATCTTTCAGTCTCTGTATCAGCATCTTAGGGGCGTGTCCTACAGCCTGCCCATCAACATCTTAGGGGCGTGTCCTACAAACTGCCCATCAGCATCTTAGGGGAGTGTCCTACAACCTGCCCATCAACATCTTAGGGGCGTGTCCTACAACCCGCCCACCAGCACCTTAGGGGCGTGTCCTCCAGCCCCCAGATGTGTAGCAGTCACACACCAACTCCTGTGCCTGCTGAGCACTCACCTTGGCTCCACCTTCTCTTCTCAGCCCTCACAAGCATCCAGGGCTCCTTCCCTTGTTCCAACAGGGTGATCACATCTGGCTTAGAAATGGAACATCCTGCTTGAAAGAAAAGAACAGAAAATATTTAAAGAATGGATCTGTTTGCCACACGGCTGTGACCCCAGCACGTAGGAGATGAAGGAAGGATTAGGGGTTTGGTGTCATGGCTACACAGTGAATTAAAGATGAGGTACACAAGACTTTGTGGGGAGGCACACACAGAAGTTTGTTATTATTATTACTATTATTACTATTATTATTTATTTTGGTTTTTCAAGACAGGGGTTCTCTGTGTAGCCTTGGCTATCCTAGAACTCAGTCTGTAGATCAGCATGGACCTGAATTCAGAGACTGGCCTGCCTTGGCCTCCTGAGTGCTGGGATTAAAGGCATGTGCCATCCTGCCCATCTGTTTAATTTAGTTTTTTAGCTTCTATTGTGTATTTAGGTGTTTTGCCTGCATGTGCACCATGTGCATGCAGTTCTCTCAGAGGCCATAAGAGGGCGTCAGATCCCCGGTACTGGAATTGCAGTGGTGGTGAATTGTCATGTGGATGCTGGGAACCAAACCTAGGTCTTCTGCAAAAGCAGCCAGTTAAGAGGTTAAGAGTAATGGGGTCTGATACCCTCTTCTGATGTGTCTGAAGACAGCAACTGTGTACAACACCAGTGTACATTAAATAAGTAAGTAAATAAATAAATATCTTTAAAAAAATTCTATTTAATCAAGCCTAAACAAATTATTTAATCCAAACTAAGATGGCTACCAGGGTGGAAAAACATTAAAATTAGATTCATTTAGGATCAAAGGCAGAGCCAGAGTTCTGTATTTGTTCACAACCCCACCCTTTTAAAAATTATTTTTATAAAAGTTTTATTTTATAAAGCTTATAAGCTAAGTTTTATGTTATATAATTTGTAATTATATAAAATATATTCCACAGAGGTGCCCATTCTGGTTATGGGTCTTTGTGATTAGAATGTCTGCTCTGTGATCGTGGTTTGATACGTGAGCTTACCCAGTGACACCAGGTGGCTGAAGTTCTCCAGCATCACCTCCTTGTAAAGATCCCTCTCGTAGGAACTCAGGCACTCCCACTCTTCCTGAGAAAAGTCCACAGTCACATCTCTGAACATCACCATACTCTGCAATGACAAGCCGGTGTGCCACGTGTAAGATAAAATGGGATAAAATGTATGGTGTGTGTGTGGGACTGATTCGACCAGCGTGCCCTTGGACCAAGATGGAGAGAAAAGCACAGAGGAGCCCCATCCCTTAGTGGAAGAGACTGGGTGCAGCTCTAGGACTGGATTCTGTCAGGAAGTGTCAAAATGAGAGTATTTGTACAACCCGACAGAATAAAAGTGACCGGGCAGCCGCAGAGGTAAAGGTGTTTGCTGCCCCGCCAGGTAACCCAAGTTCCATCTCGGGGTCACACATGGTGGAAGGAGAAATGGCTCCCAAAGTTATCCTTTGACCTCCACAGACACTTGTGGTACCACCCCCCATGCCACAAAACAAGTAAATGCAAATAAATACGTCCATGAGCTGGATCGCTCGGACCCACAGGGCAAGCTCAGGATGTGGGTTCAAACCCCAGGACACACAAAGGAGAAGGAGAAAATGAACTTCCAAAACTTGGGACTGTCACATGTGTGCCACAGCATGTGTATGTCCTATGCCCCTATGTGCATGAGCATGTGCGAGACAAATAGTGATATATATACACACACATATATATATATATATATACATACATACATGCATATATACACACATATATATATACACACATATATACACATATACATACATGTATGCATATATACATATATACACACATATATACATGTATGCATACATATATATACATGTATGCATATATACACATATATACACATACATGCATCCATGCATATATACACACATATATACACATACATACATGTATGCATATATACACATATATGCACATACATGCATGTATGCATATATATACACATATATATACATGTATGCATATATATACACATACATACATACATGTATGCATATACACATACGTGCATGTATGCATATATATGCACATATATATACATACATACATGTATGCATATATATACATACATATACACATATACATACATGTATGCATACACACACACACATATATTCAAGTATAGAGAAACCCACTTACCTGAGCCATGATTCCAGAGTTGCAAGAACTGGCTTGTCCTTCCTCAAGGGTCACGTCGTGGAGAAGCTGTTCACAGAGGCCAGAGCTGGAGAGAGAGGGTGCAGCCATGAGAGGAAAACTGTCCCAGAGCTTCCAAACGTAAAAGCCGATGCATTATCCCGTTTCTCCCTTCTTATACACAACCTGGCTTCCAACACACAAAACTGTGAGAGGCGAGAGATGACTTCTACAGAAATACATCCTCCTCAAACCCACAGGGACCTCAGCTGCAAAATGTGGCAGTGGGACCTCAGTATGCACCAGGATCACCTAGAAGACTGGTAGGGTGGCTGGTCAGATGGCTCAGTGGTTAGAAACACTGGTTACCATTCCAGCTGACCTGAGTTCAACAGTCAGCACCCGCATGCTCCTTACAACCATTTGTCACCCCAGGTGACCCAGGTCCAGGTGACCCAACGCATTGTTGTGGCCTCCTTGGACACACATAAGAGGTGCACATACATAAAAATAAACTTTAAAAGAAAGAATGTACTTTCCTGGTCTTTGTTGGTTTGTTTTTTGCAGTCCTTGGAAGTCCGCCGGTGCTCTCGCTAAATGCTCTGTCACAGAGCTACGGCCCCAGCCTTGCATTTGTCACCCCTCTGCCCCCCAAGAGAGGAATCGGCGGCTGCTCCTGATCCAGTGCCGCACAAGAATGACCAGTGAGATGCTGAGAGGCTGCTCTTCCAGAGGGCCTGAGTTCAAATCCTAGCAATCACATGGTGACTCACAACCATCTATACTGGGATCTGATGCCCTCTTCTGGCCTGCAGACTGAGCACACTTAGACATAAAATATATAAATCTTAAAACAAAAACCCTGAGGAGTGCAGGCCCTCAGTGGTTCCTCCAGCCACCAGCTCAAAGTTTTAAATAACATGCTAGTTCTTAACCAATCAATCACACATCAGACTTTAGCAGAGGTATTTCCCTATTAGAGAATCCTAAGAAAAACAGGACAACTAAATGTATAGCACGTGGGTGCTACGTAACCGTAGAACCGCCCGCACTGCACACTGCAAGAGGAATCCTGATTAAGTCTCTGCCCACTGAAAACAGGGAAATTCTCAGACCCAAAGCAATGAATAGTTCGTTCTTTTTTTTTCTTTTTCTTTTCTTTTTTTTTAAGACAGCGTCTCAATGCAGCAGGCTGGCCTTGAATACCTGATCCTAGTGGAGTGGCAGCGATACCACTCCCAGTTGAATAAAACATTTTCACAGCTTTCAAAGGCAAGGAAATTAAATAAACCCATATTCAAAAAAAAATCAATCATTTCATAGCAACACTAGAAACTCACACATAATCTCGCTTTTAAACAGAAGTAATGGCTGCTGGCTTCTAGGGCCTCTTCTGAAGACTGGCAGAGCGAATTCAAGACCCCCCCCCCAAGGCCTTGGTTTTTGTTTGTTTTGTTTTTGTTTGTTGTTGTTTTTTTTTTTTTCTTTCAGACGGGGTCTCTTGCAACCCAGCTTTAGGCAGCAGAGGATGACCTTGAGCGCCTTCTCCTCCTGCTTCCAGCTCCCAAATCCTGAGATGACAGGTGTGTGCCACCACGTCCTCCGACTTTACTCCTATGCGTTTCTAAACTTGATGAGAATCCCCTTCCACGCTTCAGGGGTCCCGGCTGACCGCACCCGTATGCATCCCAGCAAGCAAGCTAGCCTGCAGCAGCCCTTAGTTACTCGTGCCCGAGTTTGCAGTCTTGGCCACCCTGTTCCTCCGGGTTACCACTTCGGGAACTGCCCAGCCTCTAGGTCCGAGGTGTCCCCGGGTTCTTTGCTCCCCAGGACTGCCGGGAATCTAAGGTTCTGCACACGGTATCTCCACGGTGCAAATCGCTGTCCCCGCCTTCCCCCTCCGTCCTTGTCCACAGCCAGGCCGCGGTTTAGGAGCAGCGGGTCAGCACCGCAGCCATACCCCACGGACGGCCACCTGAGTCCCAGGGGTCCTCAGAGCCGATCCCGGGAGAAGAACGTAGGCCCCACGAGCCCGGGGCCACCTAAGGGAGCGGAATCCCGGGAGGGTGGGTCCCGAGCGCCGTCCGCGCTGCAGCGGTAGCACCAAAGTGCTACGGAGCGTGATACTGAAGGCTCTGGGACATCAGATCTCCAAATGCCACTTGCTTCTTTAACTAGGTTCCGGGCTTCCAGCCCTACGGAGGCTGCGAGCCAGGTCTCCAGCTTCTGGACGGGGCAGGGGGTTGGGGGTGGGGGATTGTGTGTCGCCCTCTGCAGCAGTGCGCATGCGCACGATGGAGCCGCAGGGAGGAGGGAGGCTTCGGTGGCATCCTGTGCAGCCCTACAGAAGGAGTTTGGTTCCAGGATCCAGGGTTGGGCAGAAATGGCCAGGTCTTTAGGCCTAGAGCAGTGACTCTGGCGTTGAATAAACTGACCCGCTGATGCTTTGAGGTCCAGCGTGGAGGGCTTGCTGACCCACTGCTCTTAGACTAGTTTGAGCATCTGTTGTTTGTTTTTTAAGCTGTGGTCTTCCTAAATGACCCTGGATTTCTCTGTGGACCCCAGCCTGACCTTGAACTTGAAGTGATCCACCAGTAAGCTTCCAGAATGTAGCGTTAAGGCACACACCACCACACCCCCGCCCTCTGCCTGGACTATTATTTTTTTTTAACCAGCTTTTCTTTCTTTTTAAATATCTAGTTGAGACCAACTTTCTCTATGTAGCCCTTCCTCGCCTGGAATCTATGTGTGTAGCCTAGGCTAGCCTCGAACTCTGAGATCCCCCTGCCTTTGTTGCAGTGTGCACCCCCACTTCGGGCGAGGCTTTCTTTTAATGAAGCCGGCTTGGGCTTCGCATGAGGGTTAGGAGAGGGGCTCAGAATGACGGCACCTGAAATCATAGGTATGGCCTTCCCTGAAAGAATAATTGATTGGTCTTCATGGCAGTCTTATGTTCTTATGGTGGTTTGAATAAGTATGGCCCCATAGATTCATGTATTTGAATGCTGGGCCATACTGAGTAGCGATATTATGTGCGGCCTTATTGGAGGAAGTGTATCACTGTAGAGGTGGGCTTTAAGGTTATACATGCTCAAGGTACACCACATCCGCCTACATTGCTCCACCTTTCCCACATGATGATGACGGACTGAGCTTCTGAAAACCAGCCCCCATTAAATGTTTTCCTTTATAAAATTGTCCTGCTCATGGTGTCCCTTTGCAGCAATAAAACCCTAAGAGAGTTCTTACATTAGGAAGAGCGTTCCTTTAATCCGTTTAATTTAGTCTCAACAGATACGTATGCATATTCTTTTTTTTTTTGTTTTGTTTTGTTTTGTTTTTTGGATTTGGGTTTTTGGAGACAGGGTTTCTCTGTGTAGCCCTGGCTGTCCTGGAACTCACTCTGTAGACCTGGCTGGCCTCGAACTCAGAAATCCACCTGCCTCTGCCTCCCAGAGTGCTGGGATTACAGGCGTGCGCCACCACCTCCCGGCACGTATGCATATTCTTAATGAGCGATAATTAATTTCGTTCATTTTGATGCCTATTTTTTTTCCCAAGATTTGGCTTGTGGGAGGCCCTTTAGCCCGACATGGTGGGCTCTGTTTGTTTGGACAGCCTGGGCTGTCCCAGGTCATTTCTCTGACCCAGCCTTTCCATTCAGCTGGAACTATAGGTATTAGACGCCACACCAAGTTATTGGATAGTTTGTCTTCTGAAAGCTTTCTAACACTGACTTTATTTATTATTATTATTATTATTAAATATTATGGCTTTTAATACTTGAGGGGTCAGGAGAGGTGGCTCAGTGCTTAAGTACTGACTGCTTTTCCAGAGGACCCAGGTTCAGTTCTCAGCACCAATATGGTGGCTCACAATTGTCTGTAACTCCAACACCAGGAGATACAGTGCCTTCCTCTGGATTCTATGGGCACTAGGCAATGCATGCAAGCAAAATATTGAGACACATACAATACAAAACAAAAAAACTACAGAGCAAGGCCCTGTTTCAAAAGACGAGAAGGTGCTGAAGAGACGGCTCAGTGATTAAGAGCGTGCTTTTGCAGAGGACAGGAGGATAGGGAGGAGAAGGCCAGCCTAGGCTGAATAGCAAGACTTATCTCAAAATGAAAACGAATTTTAAAGGGTAGGGAATACGTCCAAAAATATAGGAACCCAGCTTATGAGTTTGTGTGTAAAATGATAGGATCAAGTGTTCAGACAACCAAGTTGAAATCCATGAAGAGTAACGGGTGTCCCCGCCTAACTGGACAGAGCCAAAACGGTATTTACACTTTAAATCACAGACCATGAGAGGAAAGCATGGGATTTTGGAAAATATATTGGAATGGGGGAAAAATGATCTACAAGCATTAACACCAAGACAGATTCCTTCCAATCATGAATTGTGGAAGTTTACAAATCCAAACCAGGCATTAAAAAAAAAAAGAAAAGAAAAGAGAAAGAAAGAAAGAAGGAAAGAAAGAAAGAAAGAAAGAAAGAAAGAAAGAAAGAAAGAAAGAAAGAAAGAAAGAAAGAAAGAAAGAACTGGTATAAACACAGTCTAGAGGATTAGAAGTCTTATATAGTCATCAGGAAAAACAATCATTCAACAGAAAATGGTATTGACACACACCACAGAAAATGTAATATTTGAAAAATAGGAAAATATGGCATTAGATGCAAGTTACATACAGCAGGAAAAAATGAAAATTAAAACAGTCATAACACTTTTTACTTAGCAGACTAGCAAAACAAAACCAAAGCTTTAACAAACAAAAAGTATCAGAAAAGTTATTAGATAGGGGCACTATATAACATTAGAGAAAGAACCAAAGGCAGGTAACATTGGCTGTTTGTACACGTACATATTCTCAAAAGTAACAAACGCAACCCAGGGAAGGACCTTTAATATATATATATATATTTATCTGCTTATAGAAGCTAATATGTACAAAGACCACCACCTCATTATCTATTTCAAGGGAGAAAAGGGCCTCTATATACCTCAGAAAGGGACTGATTCAATTAGCGGTGGTTAAGGCCAACCCCCCACAAGACAGATGAGGACTATGAGTGAGGGTGTTAGTCTTTATTTTCTAACATATCCCACTTTCTACACTTAGAAGCACTAAAGGACTCATTCTTCAGTCACGTGCTGGATTCAGTTTCACTGTTGAGAAGGAGTCTCATTATGTAGCCAAGGCTGCCCAGGGCCTACACGCCTGAGTGCTAGAACGCAGGCCTTAGGAACTAGGCCTTATCATCCCCCACGGCCCCCACTTCTCTTTTTCCCCCAGACAGGGTCTCTGTGTAGACCAGACTGGCCTGGAACTCAGAGATCATCTAGCCTCTGCTCCTAAAGGCTAGGATTAAAGATGTGAGAGACATCACTGCCAGCATCAGTAATTCCTTCTTAATAGCTATTATCTCAAAATATGCCATTTGTTTAATTATCACTTTTGCTTTCCACTAATTCCTAATGTATTTCGTTTGCTTCTGTCTTTTAAAATTCTCCATCATCTTTAGACAATGAATTCCTCACCAACTTGTTTCCTGGAAACCCTGCCTACTACACACAACTGCATTCCATAAATGATCATTTTCCTCCTCAGCTCCATTAAGTTTTCTTTAACTGATGGTTATTTTGAGATTATTTAAAATTATATCTCTAAATATATGTAGCGACATCTCTAGGCCTATGTAAGAAGGCATTATATAAAATTTGAACTGACTGATACTTATTCAGACTTGAAGTTCAAGACACAGAAAATACTTTCTTATATAAAAGAGTATTTTGTAAATTTGGGAGAGGCCATGTGCGTTTGTTAGCCCTTTCAACGGTCTTTGTTCAAGTGTTCTGTTCTGATTTTGCTTGACAGGCATGTTACAATCCAAGCTGGCTTTTCTCTTTATAGTTTTGATTAACTTTTGCTTTTTATTTATGGAGGCCATGCTATTGGTTAAATACAAATAAAAATATCCTGGTCCTTTTAATGAATCATTGGACATTGTTCTTTTTTCCTATATTTTGGTAAACAATTCTTTGTTATTTAGCTCAGGCGATTCCTCTGGTTAACATCTCAACAGCATGGGTTTTTCTCCCATCCCTCAGCTTCAATCTTTCCGCAGCACTGTCTGTCTGTCTGTCTCCATTTTTGAGGTGGGGCTGCTCTATGGACCTCAGGCTAATCTGAAACCACAGCAATCTCATCTTTGCCTAGCCAGGGATATGGTTCCAGATATGTCCCACACCAACCTAGTATTCCATTTAAATAAGGAAAAACTTCAACCACAGCAATCAGCCTATTCAAAAGGTTATTGGAGTTACTGATACAATTTATGCCGACTGTTTTAGCACACAATTTCCCACTGGCAAATTCCATGTTCACTGCCTTTGCTCGCTGCCTGATTTTGAAATCTGGTTGCTTTTTATATACCTTCTCCAAGGATTCTAGCATAGGACAGGGTCTCACGTGGCCCAGTTTGGGCCTGAACAGTCCTAATTTTCCTGCATCTGTCTCCCCAGGGCTGGGATTATGAGTGTACTCTTGAGATTTATAACTTTGTTTCCTCAGTAAAAAGGTTAGCCTTATAGAAAGGATGGATTGGCAAATGTGTTGTTTTATAATATTTCAAATTTCCTTGGTATCTGATACACCAGCACTTGGGAAGCTAATGATTATGAAATGGAGTCTAGCCTGGGCAACATGAGGCCCTATCTCAAATAAACACTACCACATGCTTTACATATGGTAACACAACACATTTTTCTATTTTCTTGAAGGGGATCCTGGCTTTATTCAAATTTCCTATAAGTTTATGAGCCAATCAAAAAATTGAATATACATCCACACAAAATTTGTACTAAATAGTTCAAATTTATCTGATATGATAATGAATACATTATTTTATAGCAGTAACACTTTCTAGCTGTACCTGATGACAGAGGTCTATAGTCCCAGCTATTTGAAAGGCTAACATATGGGGAGCATGAGTTTAAGGTCTGCCTAGGCAATTGAGCGAGACCCTGTCTTGGCATAAAGAGGGCTGGGGATAACGTTCAGGAGCAGAGCCCTGCTGAGCGGGCTCAGGGCTCCAAGTCCAAGCCATGGTGGTAGCACACACTTCTAATGCCAGCCCTCAGTAGGTTGAGGCAGGAGGATTGCCACAAGTTTAAGAAAGAGCCTGTCTTGAAATAAAACCCGCCAAAGCCAACTGAACAAACGTACTTCTGCCTGAGAAAGCTCTACTTCCCGTTAGCACTGATGGTTGCATTTGTGTCTTTCAAATGTCTCCTTAGGCCCTGGAAAATCTAGTCTATGTATCAAATGGTTTAGAAAAAGCTTTTAAAGTGTGATTATCCATTTTATTGATGTTTTTTAGAAACTTCTTTAATTCATTGATTACTGCATATAATATGTATTTCTGCTGTCAACTCTAAGATTTATTGTTTTTTTTTTTTTGAGGGGGGAGGAATATTTGATAGCATCTATTCAAGTGAACCATGTCAGGTTTTAGTACACAGAGGCGTCATTCTTCCACACTGAAGCAAACTGTATTTTCAGACTACATTTTTCACATGACCCCAGAGTCACATGGCGCTGATGATAGATTATGAGTTTGTTCCAATTCTTGTCCTGCATAGATCCGACTGTCCTGAGTAGGAAAACACGGTGCCTCTGCTGTGCCGGGCGCCCTGGTCAGTGAGTCCACGTGGCCTTGCTAGGGTCCAGACTCAACTGAAGTCGCCGTGGAAGGCTGCTGTGTTCCATTCCAATCACTGTCACTGCGGAACTCCTTTGGAAAGCTTTGGCATGGGACAAGCACTGACAGATGTCATGAATAAAATGGATATGAATGTTCCAAAAAATAGTGACAAAGACCATCATAAAGAGGACGGTTCTGAATGCTTCCTGATCGTTGCCTCTCTAGCAGCTACGCCAAAGGTCCCTTTTACTGATCCATTCCATCCTCAAAATAACTTTACTACCAGCTAGAAGGCGGCAACCAGAAGCAGGGCTGACGTCAACTTAACAAACTACATCGTGAGCAAACGATGCATGTGAAGGCTCCACACCGACAACACGCACGCTGATGTTCTCTCTGTGGCACTTTCTACGGCTACAATGAAATAGAACCTTGTACTGGTAAAAGAATTAGTATTTCTATTCATAATTTAATTTTTATTTTTCCTATGTGAATTAATACTCAATAAACAGTAGGTTACAAAGCAAAAAAAAAAAAAAATAGAAAGAAAAAGAACAAGAAAAAAGAAATAGTACAGTCATCAGATGTTCTCTCCGACAAACTCTTATTCCATAATGAATAGCTGAAAATGATGAGGGTTTCCTATTTTGATCATAATATAAATTACACAACGTGAAGCACGGTATGAGAGGTTGTTCCACACGCCCCACTTCCAGAAGGCTTTTCTCAGCAGTCTAGATAGCTGAGGGACACATAAAAGTGTCTCCCACATTTCTGACTTATTAATGTTTATCTTCTGTATGGTCGTGAAGGTCCTGAATAAGGGTTTTTCAATAAATAGAGGGCAGCATTCAAATACACAGGATTTCTCCCACCATGTGTACTCTCTGGTGCTTCTTTACCTGTAACAGCCTAGTAAAGGCCTGGCCACACTCCTTACATTCGTAGGGCTTCTCACCCGTGTGAATTCTTTGATGTTGCGTAAGGTGGGACCTCTGCCTGAAGGCCTTGCTGCACTGCTGGCACTGGAAGGGTTTCTCACCAGTGTGGATCCTCTGGTGCAGAATAAGGGTTTTACAATCAATAAAAGCCTTCCCGCATTCTTTACATTCATAAGGCCTCTCTCCAGTGTGAATTCTCTGATGTCTGTTAAAGTACGAAGGACAGGCGAAGGCCTTCCCACACTCCTTACATTCGTAAGGTTTTTCGCCAGTGTGGACTCTCTGGTGCTGGATGAGATGGGCCTTCTGCCTGAAGGCCTTCATGCACTCCCGGCATTCATAGGGCTTCTCGTTGGTGTGAGTTCTGTAGTGTTTCATGAACGCCGAATGACAGAGGAAGGCCTTCTCGCAGTAGTTGCACTCATAAGGTTTCTCGCCGGTGTGAATCTTTTGGTGATCATTCAGGTTGGAAGCCCAAGTGAAGGTCTTCCCACATAAGTTACACTCGTAGGGTTTCTCGCCGCTATGGATCCTTTGATGCCTGGTGAGGTTGGCACTCTTGTTAAAGGCCTTCTGACATTTGTGGCATTCGTACGGCTTCTCGTTGGTGTGGGTTCTCTGATGCTGAAAAAACGTGGAGAAGTAGAGGAAGGCCTTCCCACAGTGCTTGCACTCGTAGGGCTTCTCGTCCGTGTGAACCCTCTGGTGCTGGACGAGCAGGGAGCAGTTGGTGAAGGCCTTCCCGCACTCCTTACATTCACAGGGCTTCTCCCCCGTGTGGAAGCGGTTATGCTGAACAAGGTACGCATGCTTCTCAAAGATCTTACCACAGATCTCACACTGGTAGGGCTTCTTGTTGATCTGATATGGGGCGAGCTGGAAGTCATAGGTGAATCCTCTGCCGCACCCCTTCAGTTCATCACCTCTGTCCCCAGCAAAACCCTGCTGTCGCTTCATCTCATCCGTGTAATAGATAAAGGCGTTCTCGTACATTTCATTTAGTCTGTCACTGGGAGGAATTCGTACCTGTTGGGCGATGGTTTCCCCTGTTTCCTGCTCAGAGTGCTTCATTTCAGGATGAGTCATTTCACTCAGAGCAACGGGTGTAGGTTGACCGAATTCGGCTGACGTCCGTTCTAATGGGACTGCCACTCCCTGTAAACATTCCTCGGTAGATTCCTGTTTTGGCTCAAGGAGTCCCTTGCATTTCCAATCATCTCCAAAACAAGATTCCTCGAGGCATGAACTACCGACTCTTTCTATTATTTTCCATTTTAATGATTCCTTTACAAAGATGCCATTCTTTAGAGACAGATTCTTAGCTTCATTTACAGACAGCAAATCTGAAAGAAAGTAAGTTCATTAACGCTTGAAGACACGAAACGTTAGAAACAAACAAAATGATGTGTTTGCTGCTTTTTTAATCCGTGTCTGTGCTGTGCCTACAGATTTATGTATGGCCGTCTGCGTGCGCTCATCCTTCTCACCTGGACACCATCCTGCTCGCTCCACTCCCCAGGGCTCTTTGCCTTGCTCCAGCAGGGAAATTACTGATGGCTTGGCAATGGCGAGTCCTACACAAAGAAAGAGAACAGCAACAGCAAATACAGAGACAACCACAACAGCAACAGGCGTTCCTTACAGAACTACTGAACCTAAAACAAACTGCAGATCCTCCGAATGATTGTGATTGTAGACAAATAATCAAGCAAGTCTCCATTTAGCAAGCACCTTAGTAAATAATTGTTGCTTGGCAGAATCACTGATGAAAATTAAAAGAAGCAGGAAAGCAGCTTGAGAAAGCATGTGTCAGGGTGTAGCAAAGGACTTCAAAGGCAGCTGTTTAGTGGCTGTGACGTGGTGGCTATGGTGACAGAAAAGGCTCTACAGTTCAAGGCTGCGTGTGGTGGACTTATTCCCCTCAGGTCTCCATCCCCGGCCCTCACGGAGAAGTCCAGGTGAACTTACCCAGGGACACAAAGTTGCTGTAGTTCTCCAGCATCACATCTCTGTAGAGCGACCTCTGATCAGGGCCCAGACACTCCCACTCCTCCTTACAGAACTCCACAGCCACGTCCCTGAACACCACCAACTCCTGAAATGAAAGCGTGAGGTAACACACACAATGGGGAAGAAAATGACTTCAGGGAACTGTTAAGACTCCCTCTGTAGGGGGCGCCAGGGCAAGGCATATCCCTTCCCAGCACCAGGGAAGCTGAACATTTCAAAGAAGTGGCCTCTGGCCCCTGAGAAATCATCTCTGAGGCCTGAATGCCCACCCGGGTGAGGTGCTTGTCTGTTTGTTGTTTGTTACTGTATGCCCGAGACCTTGGCCTGCCCTGGCTTGACTTCAGGTACTTCCATCAAGGACGCTGGTGGAAAAGGCATCCGTCAAGTGTCCCTTGTTGGCCACACTCCGACAAGCTGCCTGACATCAGGGCTGGGAGAGTCAAGCCCATGCCCAGGCTCCCACCAGGATGACACAAACGCAGAGTCTAGACACTGTCCTGGGCAAATCTCTCTCTCCTAATCTGTCTTCCTTGGTTGTAAGTTCCTAAGTTTGAGGACAACTGCTTCTCTCCATCTGCAAATTCAACCAAAGAATCGCTCCGGTCTAGACAGACAAATGGCTCATTCTCAAGGCTCTAGTACTGGGGAGGACAGCTCGAAATTCAGGGCTAGCCTGGGGTCTTAGTTAGGGTTACTATTACTGTAGAGTAATTTATCTTGTGCACTTAGTCCTTTAAAGGATCCCAAGTTGCTGGTCAACTGGCCCTTTAAGAATTCTTAGTAGTTAAAACTACTTGACCTTATGACCTTCAGTGTTGGTTGCCTCTCAGATTTCTGGGAACAGAATAGGTTATAACAAACCCAGCTGAGGCAGAGAAAAGAGGATGGGGCTAGCAGAGCGAGAAGACAGCGGAGACGATGCTAGGAGACTGAGCTGAGCAGACTGAGGAGAACAGTTGTTACAGTTTGGAGCTGCTAGGATTGAGAAGAGGGGAGAAGAGACTGTTGGGGAAGTGAGAGGGGGAACAGCTGAGGAAATATCTCAAGAGGCTGGGCTGGAGACTGGGAGGAGGGCGGACAGGGAGTGAAGAGACTTGGTTACTGTTCTAAAATAGCTCGCCATGTTACATACGACTGTGCTGAAACATGAAAACCAAAGCAACTTGGGAAGGGGAAGGAAGGTGTGTATTCCCCTGACGCTTCTAGGTAAGTGTCCATCGCTGAGGGAAGCCAGGGCAGGAGCTCATACAGACCCACGGAGGGGCGATGCTGACTGGCTGCTTCCTGTGGCCTGCTCAGTCTCCTTTCTTGTCGAACCCAGGACCACCAGCCCAGCGATGGCCTCGCTCACAGTGGGCCGGGGACTCCCCCACTGATCACTAATTTAAAAAGGGCCCTGCTGGCTTGTCTACATTCTAATCTTATGGAGGCATTTTCTCAACTGAGGTTCCCTCCTTTCTGATGAGTCTATCTGGTGCCAAATTGGCACAAACACTAGCCAGGACGCCTGGGCTACACAGTGACACTCGATCTCAAGGAGGAAAAACAAGGACAAACTCAAACCCACAGATGAGGTATTGCAGATGGGGGTAAAAGGCATCCAGCACTGCACTGCCCTCAGAGCGGCTCAGAGCTAGAGAATGCGACTGTCTCAGTGTAACTGCAGCAGCTGCCCGGAAGGATGAAGCCATTTGTTGCTGAGGCCACCTGTTTTCCGAACTGGACACGCTCAAGTGGAAGCACTTCGGTTAGGATTAAAATAGTAATAGGGAGACATAAAATAGCAATGGGCCTACTCCAGCGGAGAACACATTCAGAGGCATGTAGAAAATAAAAAAGCACTGCCCGTAAGAGAACTAAAAACAAGATGGACAGCTGACTCCCTGCCGCCTCCAACAGCTGTCCCCTCTAGCCTGGGTTCCTAGCATAGCTCTGCAAGCAGGCATGAGGATCCGTCAAGGCGATGCCAGCAGTGCCCGCCGAGGCTGCCTCCTTCCTTCCAAAGCTGGAGCACGAAAGTCGAGTAGGCATCATACCTACCTCGGTCAGTCTTAGGGTGTGCATTCAATAGACCATCCCTGTCTGACTAAGATCAGTGTCTGTGTGGTTTGTGGGGTGATTCCTGCCCCCCAACACAAATAAAGTAAGACGACCTGTCTGAACTATCAAAAGATTCCTATGTTCTCCACAGTCCATGTGTTCTGCCAGCTCCACCTCCTCTTCAGGCCCTGACGTGTTGAGCGAAGCTGGCCCTCGACATGTTACACGTATCAGTTTAGTCAAAACTAATCTGAAGTAAATGCTAGTATTTCCTCCACTTTCAGACAATGAAACTGAGGAATAGGAAAATGAAGTAAATTCATGAACACTTAGGTACTGAGGCTCCTTGCATGGCCTGGAAGATGCTTGAAGAAAAAAAAGAAAAAAACAGTGGCTGGAAAGAGATGGCTCAGTGGTTAAGAGCATTGGTTGCTCTTCCAAAGGACCCGGGTTCAACTCCCAGCACCCACATGGCAGTTCATAACTGTCTATAACTCCAGTTCTAGGAGATCTGACACCCTCATACCAATGCACATAAAATAAAGTAAAAACTTATTTAAAAAAAAGAAAGAAAGAAAAGAAAAACCAAGACAGTCCCTTACAGTTCACATACACTGGAGAAAGAATTATGCCAGCAAAGCTCAAACCTTCCATAGTTACCATGACAATGCTGGTATAATTCCATTTTAGGAATCTGCAACCAGAAGACCGCTGGCAGGAAAAATTTCACCTCACCTTAAACACAGTGTTAACATCCACGACGGCCATACTTCTCAGCTCTTCCGGACACTTTGGAAAAACTGCAGAAGGGAAGAAGGAAGGTAGAATTGGGAGGAACTAGGCCAAATATCCTATGAGCCATTTTTCCCATGCCCTCAGTCTGCTTATGCAGATGAACGCTGAGGTGCATTTCCTATGCATGTGGTAAGAAAATCTGTAGATGTTCAAGGCCAGCACAGTATACACTCAGAGAGTGCCTGGCTAGCCAAGGCTGCTACACAGTGAGATTCTACCTCAAACACACACACACACACACACACACACACACCAACAACGACAACGACAACTGAAATGCTCCTGACAGACACTCACAGGGATTATGACAGACCCTCGTTCCTTCAGTTTGTAAGGCCTGCAGCCCACGCAGGAAGTTCCTGTCCTACCTCATTAATAGGGTAAGGAATAAGCCTTTCTCACATCCCCTTATCGCAAGGACAGAGCCCACCAGCTACGGGATTAATGTTCCAAGGGATACACTTGCCATTCATCTGTATGCATACATGGCAAAACCTCCTTATAAACAAAGAAATTTTTCTTCTTTTTTTTAAAGATGGTATCTTACTAAGTACACCAAGCTAGTCTCCAATTCAAAGATCCACTTGCCTCTGCCTCCCAAGGGCTAGAATTTGAAATGTGTGTTATACACCTGGCTCCTTTATTCTTTTTCCTTTCTTTCCTTTCCTCTTTCTTTCTTTCTCTTCCTACCTTTCTTCTCCTTTCTTTCTTTCTTTTTTTTGGATTAGGGTCTCATCCTATAGCTCTGGCTGTCCTGAAACTCCATATGTTGACCAGGTTAGCCTCAAACTCAGAGATCTGCCTGCCTCTGCCTGCCTCTGCCTGGCAGGATTACAGGTGTGTACCACCATGACAAGCCTTTAATTTTTTAAAAACGCTATGTCTGCAATTGATGCCCTAGGTCCCTTCAAGACCCCAGTAAAATGCCTGATCTCCCCCACGACCCCCCCAACAGGTAGCCTGAGCTTCGCCAAACAAGTACCTTTTATTCCTTTTTCTTCAACCCCTTCTCCCTCAATAAAACTTTTACCTGAGAGTTAATGCTCAGAATTATTTTTGAAAACGATTTACTTATTTTATGTTTATGGGTGTCTCACCTGCACGTGTGTCTGCATATGTGTGTGTAGCATATGTGTGTGTACCATATGTGTGTGTAGCATATGTGTGTGTACCATATGTGTGCCTGGTGCCCTGAGAAGTCACAAAGAAGGAACTGTAGCCACTGGAACTGGAGTTACGGATGGCTATGAGCCATGTGTGGGTGCTAGGAACTGAACCCAGACTCTCTGGAAGAATTACCAGTGCTCCTAACCCCTGAGCTATCTGTCCAGACACTGTAAGCGGAGTTTTCCACAATTGCTAGGATCTTCCAGGAGACCTGGGCAGCTGATACCTAGGTGGGTTTCTCAGAACATAGTTTTCTCCCCAGAGTTCCCAAAGGAACCACAAGGAAATCCCTACTCCTGCTGGCTCTTCCTGACATGGGATTCCCCTTCCACATCTAAGACTGACCAAGGGTTTCTGTGGCACAAAGTAGCAGAAATTTTGCCTGATGCCGAAAGGTTCGGGCTCAGTCCAGCAATACAAAAACAAAAAACAAACAAACAAACAAAAAAAACCAAAAAAAAACCCCACACACACAAACAAAACAAAACAAAAACAGAACAACCCCCCCCCAAACAAACAAACAAAAAAATTCCTAAGAAATAAAATGAAATTCTGTCCAAAGCTCAAAGCTGTGCCTCCAGGCTGCTCACTCTTTGGTATTTCCACCATCAACAGGTTCAATGATTTTCAAAACCTCCACATCCACCTCTACATCTCACCCCAGGATTAATCATCCCCCAATTCTATCTCACACAGGGACAGTAGAAAGAGTTCCTCATGTCATGAAGAGAGGCTTTCCTGTGGATTCCTCCACCCCAAGCCAAAAAAAATTTTTTTTAAAAGCGGAACTTGATCTCTCTGGAAACCATAACCAAAAAACAAAGTACATTTCAGCAACTTCAAATAATGTCTGCAGGAACTGGTCAGGTGCAGTGTTAAAATCCATTTTAGCCCATTTAAGCAGCAATAACAAAATACCAGAGACTAAGTAACTGATAAACAACAAATTTATTTCTCAGTTGTGGTGGCAGAGCAGTCTATCTCAGCACTGACAGATTTGGCATCTAGTGAAAACCGGTTTCGCGGTCCACAGAAGGAGTCGCTGTACTGCTCCCCTCTCCCCACCCCCCACTTAGGCAGCCCCGGGGACCCAAGGCACTTCTCCTACATAATTACCTTCGAAAAGCCCCCACCTTCTTAATCTACCATACTGAGGACTAGGTTTGTAACTATAAATGGACAGGGTGAAGACGGGGTACAACTGAGGTGAAGTGTGCTCGCTATGTCTGTTTCCTGACGTAAAGCCTGGAGCTGAAGAAGCTGTCCTTAGAACCTGAACTGGATCACCCAGAATCATGAACTTCAAATTCTGATTTCTCTAATGGTAGCCACAGAGACTAACAGATTCTTTAAGAGTTCCCTGAACAAGGCTAAATGCCTACTCGGAGGGTGTGACACAAAAAAGTAGGAATCCCACAGTAATTAAGTTTTTTTTTTCAAATACAATTCTACACACGCATACACTTCTGAGACAGGATTTCACTATGTGGTTCCCGGTAGCCTGGACCTATGTTCCGACGGTTGTCCTCAAACTCACTACTTGCAGCTTCCGCAGCTCGAGTGCTGAAATTATAGATGTGGGTCACCATATCTAACTCCTAACTAGAGTTAAAAGTGACGCTGATTGGTAAACTGATCTACCTTGAGCACAGAAATCTTTATCGTCTCTACTATTTAGCTTCCCCCCCCCACCCCTAATTTTTTCAAATAAACTTGACATAAAAGGTGTCCCGCATCCCCCCACCCCCGCTCCCGACTTTGCGTCGGAAGACTAGAGGATCTGGTAACCACCGACCACCCATGTTCTGATGACTTCGCGCACGCTCTCTCTCACCCTTCTGTACAACCCACATCCTCCAAAGGACCTTTTCGCCCATGCAGTCACACTCCCGCAGCCTTAGTGCCTGCGGAGGAGACCTCTTTAAGCCTCCAGCGCCACCCCGGAAACCGGGTGGGTCCCCTAGAGCCGGCCTGCAGCCAGAGACCAACAAATACAGTCCTTAAAGTCCCATACACAAAGTACCTAAAACCAAGGGCAGACTCACCTCAAAAGTATAAACTGCGACCTCACGGCTTCGAACTCGGATGACCAGCGAATACCAACTAGGGCAGTACCGGGTCAGGTCGGGTAGGGCACGGAGATGATCCGGAACAACATCTCTCCACCAGTCACTTCCGCCATGTGGCTGAGCTTTTATAGTGGACTACATTTCCCAGAAGGCGGTGCTGCTCTAGAGTCCGCAGGAGAGTTTCAATGTCCGAGAAAGGATGTAGAGATATGTTGGGACTAGAGAACGTACGATTAGTCTTCTAAAGGAGGAATTTATCAAGGATCCAAGGCTTGAGGCATCTGAAAAGTAAGCTGTTTCGGCTCTGCCGTGGGCTGGATCTTTACAGCAGCTACAGAAGTGAGGCGAGAAACCGAGCAAGTGACCCCCCCGCCAGGACTACATTTCCCAGAAGCCATCATAGACCGCGTCCTCAGTAAAGAACTCGTCCTGCTGTCGACTATTGTATATTTAAGAGTTCTTAAGAGCTTCTCCAATGTGGTGTCCCAAGGCCCCTGGAGCAACGAGACAATGCTGTTAGGACTGAGAATGACTGGATAGGGCAAAGATTGCCCTATCTTTACTGGAACATTTAATCTACTTACACTTGATAGCCACTAATTTAAATGTGCTGCATTAGCCTAGGCTGAGCATTGCATGTCTGTAATCCCAGCACTCAGGAGGCAGAAACAGGAGAATCAGGAAATTTAATGTCAGCCTCGGTTACATAACAAGTTTGAAGCCAAGGTTACCTAACAACCTGTGTCCAAAAAGGAAAATAAGAAGAGAAATAGTTCAGCGCTTAAGAGCACTGTCTGTTCGGTTCCAAGCACTTATGTTGGGTCACTCATGAACATTTATGTTGGATTAAATTTACGGAATTCCTTTTTTAAAAAAAAGATATTGTCTCACTAATATAATGATAATTCAATGTCGACTATAATGGCCTCAAACTCTGAGAGCCCCATGCCTCTGCCTCCTGTTCACTGTGATTAAAAGTATGCATCACCGTGCCTCAAGTCTTGGTGGATTTTATTATTGTTGGTTGATTTTGTTGTTGTGGAAGCAAAGTCTTATTAGGTAAACTTGGCTGGTGGTCTGGCCTGGAGTCTGTTTGCTATGTAGATCAGGCTGGCCTCTAACTCTTTAGAGATCCTCCAGCTTCAGCATTCCAAGTGCTAGAATTAAAGGGTCTGCCACCATGCCCCACTGACTTTGTTTTTTGTTTGTTTCTTTTTGAGACAAGATCTTGCCTGGAACTTGGACCAATTGTCTCAGCCTCCTGAGGGCTGGGTTTACAGACCTGAGCCATCATATCTAGCAGTAATTTTTGAATACATAAATACATGTTTTCCAATGAACTTGTAACATTTTATCTTAATTTTTTCTATTGCTTTTTGAGGCAAGAATCGTAGCCTAGGCAACCTTCATACTTCTATCTGTCCACCTCAATCTTCCCACTGTAACTACAGGAGTGTGTGCCAAACATCCACCTTAAAATTTCAAATGGGGACTGTTCTATGACTATTATATCTAATCCAAATCCAAATATCTAAAAATAATGACTTTTAAATGTTTTTATCGCTTACCTCTTACTAGCGGTGCTACATATGAATTTGGACATGTAGCATAATACTGAAATTAATATGGCAGGTAATTGTGTCTCATTCCTCCAGTTGCAGGAAAAGAACAGTACTTTTGGCTATGGATGTGCTCAGCAGTATAATACTTGACCACCATGTATAAAGCTGAAAGTGGAAAGCTATGGGGACACTAGAGCTGCTATCCGGCCATTAAGAGATAAGATGTAGCCCGCAGTTGGTGGTGCACACCTTTAATCCCAGGCAGAGGCAGACGGAGCTCCGTCGGTTTGAAAGCAGTCTACAGAGCGAGCAAGTTTCAGGATGCCAAAACTACACAGAGAAACCCTGGAACCCGTGAACCGGTTTAGAGCAGATATTGTGGCAAGGGTTATATGAAGGAGGATTTGAGGTGCTTGCTTGTTATTCCCATAAGTCACTACGGCTTGGAACCCGCGGTTTGAACTACATTTCCCAGAAAACAACGGGTGCAGGCAATCTCCAGTGCAATCCCAGTCCCCAATACCCCGCAGGGTTCTCAGTGCTTTACAAAATGAATTCAACCTAAATTCAAGGGCGGTGGAGGCAAGACAAATGTCTCGAATTTGAAGCTCCCGATTTAGACATGGAGAAGCCGCCAGTTGTTACTGGAATGTGAGGCCCTTGGGTTCGTGAAGAGCACAGGAGCACTTTGTGTGTCCCTGTGAAGGAATGTGTGGGAGTGCGCTAACGTGCATGCGTGCGTGAAGGGCAGAGAAGGGTTTGAAAGAGAGAGGAGAGGAACGAGGGAGAGACAGCGGGTGGTGGGGAAGAGGACTGTGACCGGAAGGGCTGGGGTGTTTCTCCTGAATTGGAAGCACAGTGAGAAGCTGGGAAGATGAAGTTCTTCAGCAAGAAGACACAGCATTGTTAACAGTGGGATGTTGGTGGTGGTTTTTGAAGTCAAAGACCAGCCCCATACAAGTCTGGGAATCACAGATTCCCAGAAGGCAGTGTTGTGGTGCTCTGTAAATCTAAACACAGACACCATCTAGTTGTTATGGCTAAAGAAGTTCCATTTTGTACCGTGCAGCCATCTTGGTACTCACCAAACAATTGTCTCTGAATCCAGTCCCTCGAAGATAAATTCTCACTAACCCTGACTCAGTGACGCCCACCCAAAAAATGTAACTGCCTTATTATTTTTATTTTTTAGCTTCTGTAACTTGTTTACGCAGATACCCAAAGATTGTTCTAATTTGCCTTAATCACTTAACTTGGTAGAACGGAACAGATTCTATTGCTTGTATAGATAGATGCTGAAGGTCTTCATGTGGTTTTCCTCCTTTTAAGGTCCTGCCTCTTTACCCCTTCCTCAAGGCAATCTCAAGTTTAGGCTCAGAGATTAGCCTGTAATCAATAAATCTTTTAATTATAATTGAATTGAGTCTTCCCCAGGGGTTTAATCCTGAAGAAACCACAAGGCTCGTCAATCGGCGTGAGGCAAGGCCACTGATGTGGCAAGCTGCCGCAGGGACTCCACAAGCAGTTCTTGGGCAAGTTTCTCTCAGTGTTGCTGTTATATAAGCTGAGCCCAACAGTGCTGTGTGAGGTGAACCAGTAAATGAATCTCCTTCGTGAAGAACATCAAGGCGGAGCCAACCAAACCAATGCTCCTCTCCCACCGTCTGTGGGGTCATATTTATACTTCATCATGCATGTATCCTTTCCCGTGTCTGCTATAGAAAAGCCTGCCTTCACCTGTGTCTGCTTCAGGAAAACATTCTTTCACATGTCTGCTTTAGCAAGACATCTTTTCAGCGGCATCCCCCAGCAAAACATCATTTGATATAACTAACTTTCCAAATAAACTGGAAGTTTCCACTTCAAGAGGTCCTGACCCACAGGTTGGCAACTGCTGCATTAGACGCTCAAGTGTGGTGGTTACAGGTATGAGCCACTATGCCCCAACCTTAAACCCAGTTATTTACAAGAATGCAGATCACACGCCTATACTGTATAGAGTTTGAAGCCAGCATGGCTTACAGGAAACCCTGTGTAAAACACAAAACATCAAAAGACAATGCAGGCCAGGAATACTGGAGATTTTAAAAATACTTATTATGGTTAGTTGTGTGTGTGTGTGTGTGTGTGAGAGAGAGAGAGAGAGAGAGAGAGAGAGAGAGAGAGAGAGAGAGAGAGAGAAGAAGAAGAAGAAGAAGGAGGAGGAGGAAGAAGAGGAGGAGAAGGAGGAGGAAGAGGAGGAGGAGGAGGAGAGGATACCTGGTTTCTTGGAACTGGAGTTACAGACAGTTGTGAACCAGCAGTGCTGGGAACATTAAGTAATTGTTTGCTAAATATTTTATATGGATTGTTGTTTACTTCATCTAAAGAATATTTTATTTTCACACTGATGGGAAGCCTTTCTAATGTAAAGAATGTAGGAAGACCGTTAAACAACGTTCACACCTCACTGCCCACTAGGAAAGTCACAGTGTGAAAAAAAGAAGCGACAGATGTAAAGAATGTGGAAATTACAAATGTTTCTGCTCTGATGGAAGGGAATCCTGGGACTCAGAAGCCCAGGAACCACATAGCTCTGAGGGGAGAAGGTATCCCAATGGAAGGGCATCCTGAGACATGGGGAGCCCAGGGACTGTACAGCTCTGAGAGGAAGCCTCCTCAGCGGAGATGCTGCAGCTCCCAGGGGAGGGCACCCCCAGCTGAGCTGGGGAGTTCAGGAGCCTCAGCCCTGTAGGGATATTGGGGTCCCTGGTCTGTTCAGCTACAGGGCTCAGCTGCTTGGGGAGGCAGGACTCCGACTGTCACCAGGCAGGTGTCAGGCCTGCCCCAGGACACAGCTCAGGCTCTCGGACACCTAGGCACGCACCGCTGGGAGTCACAGAAGAGATGAGAACAGAGTTGCCCATACCCACCCCCGAAGGCTGGATATAGCCCTGGGCTGGGAGGCGTGATAAAGGGGGATCTCTGCCTGGTCCCATGGGAAGAGAGTCCTTGGCTTGATTTCAGTGGTGGACTTGGGTTTGGCTTGGTGGCTACCGTGGCTTGGAGCACAGAGAGGCCCTCTATGGGAGTAGACGCTGATCTGTAGACAAAGGCCTTCTCCATGGCTCTCCACAGCAGATCCTGAGGAAAGAGGCAGCCCATGGTTTGTTTTTTTTTTAATATTTTTATTTTCTATATTCTTTGTTTACATTCCAAATGATTTCCCCTTTCCAGGATCCCCCTCCCCATATATCCCATAAACCTTCTTCTCTCCATCCCTTCTCCAATCACCTCCCTCCTTTTTCTCTGTCCTTATATTCCCTTCCCACGCTAGATCAATCCTTTCCAGGATCAGGACCCTCTCCATACTTCTTCATGGGAGTCGTTTGTTTTGCAATTTGTGCCTTGGGTATTCAGGGCTTCTGGGCTAATTAATATCCACTTATCAGAGATTGCATTCCATGTGTATTCTTTTGTGATTGGGTTACCTCCCTTAGGATGATATTTTCCAGATCAGACCATTTGCCTAAAATTTTTGTGAATTCATTGTTTCTAATTGCTGAGTAGTATTCCATTGTGTAAATATACCACATTTTCTGTATCCATTCCTCCTTTGAGGGGCATCTGGGTTCTTTCCAGCTTCTGGCTATTATAAATAAGGCTGCTATGAACATAATGGAGCATGTGTCTTTATTGCCTGCCAGGGAATCCTTTGGGTATATGCCCAGGAGAGGTATAGCAGGGTCCTCCGGAAGTGTCATGTCCAGTTTTCTGAGGAACCTCCAGATTGATTTCCACAGTGGTTGTACCATCTTACAGCCCCACCAGCAGTGGAGGAGTGTTCCTCTTTTTCCACATCCTCGCCAACACCTGCTGTCTCCTGAGTTTTTGACCTTAGACATTCTGACTGGTGTAAGGTGAAATCTCAGGGTTGTTTTGATTTGCATTTCCCTAATGACTAATGATGTTGAGCACTTCTTAAGGTGCCTCTCGGCCATCCGAATTTCTTCAGGTGAAAATTCTTTGTTAAGATCTGTATCCCATTTTTTAATAGGGTTATTTGGTTCCCTGGGGTCTAACTTCTTGAGTTCTTTGTATATATTGGATATTAGCCCTCTATCAGATGTGGGGTTGGTGAATATCCTTTCCCAGTTTGATGGTTGCCGTTTTGCCCTTCTAACAGTGTCCTTTGCCTTACAGAAACTTTGTAATTTTATGAGGTCCCATTTGTCAATTCTAGATCTTAAAGCATAAGTTATTGGTGATCTGTTCAGGAACTTTTCCCCTGTGCCCATGTCCTCAAGGGTCTTCCCCAGTTTCTTTTCTATTAGTTTCAGTGTGTCTGGTTTTACCTGGAGGTCCTTGATCCACTTGGAGTGAAGTTTAGTACATGGAGAAAAGAATGCATTAATTCACGTTCTTCTGCATGCTGACCTCACAGCCCATGGTTTTAAGGCATTTATTGTTGTGGCGGAGAGTGGTGATGAGTAAAACCGTACCCCACTTCTCAGGGCAGGCCTGAGGTTAAATACCTTTTGCAGGGAAGATTGTCTGGGAAGGAAAGCTTATTGCTTAAGCCCTCCAGGCCTTTAGGTACCTCATTAAAATGGAGATCTGTCTTGAACCTACATGACCACAGCCCCTGTGGAGAAACTGCGCTAGTGACAGGGGTCTGGTGTCCAGGAACAGGGGAAATGCTTTGAAAGCTTTTTAGGTGCAATGCTTAGGGACTACAGAAAGGCCTTTTAAATGTGTGGATACTTTGCACAACACCAGAAAATTCATACTAGTAAAAAACATTTCAAATCTAAACGGATTAAAGGGAAGGTCTTATATAGGATATCCGAGGGGGTGGAGATTTTTAGGACAGAGATTTCCAGATTAAGGATTGCGGAGGTCAGAGATTGGTGGGTTTTCCTGTTCAGGGATTAGTGACTTTTCTTTTCATACCCTTTCCCTGCCTGGCCCCATGAACTAGGGCGGAAAGTCCCTCCTGGATGCAGCCTTTGGCTGAGGTCTCATAGCTATGGATCTGCTCCGGGAGGTGGGGAGGAGATCCTGACTCTGTGGACAGCTCCTGCAGTGGTATTTCATCAGCCTTGTAGGCTGAGGCAGGAAAAAAGATATCATCACCACGGACAGCTCCTGGTTAGTGGGCAGCTCCTGCTGAGGTGGGAAAGAAGGTGTGCCACAGTAGACAGCTCCTGTGAAGGCTGCTGGCTAAGGAGAGGTTGTGATTCCGCCATTTTGACGAGAGCGGCCATTTTGACAGCTCTGGGGATTGGGGGCATCTCACCTTGACCTTAGACTGGGATGGAAAGCAGGAAGAGCCTACTGTAGCTTTGAAAGCTTTTGAGGTGCAATGCTTAGGGACTACAGAAAGGCCTTTTAAATGTGTGGATACTTTGCACAACACCAGAAAATTCATACTAGTAAAAAACATTTCAAATCTAAAGGACTTGGAAAGGCTTCTAGTCCCCTTCCATCTTTGCTCAACACAAGAGAATCCACACTGGTAAGAAACCTCACATAAAGTATCAGCAAGGGAGGTTCTACATGCTCACCCCTTAAAGAACATCAAAGAATCAGTGTGTCTGTGAAAATCTAAGCATAGAAGGAACTCCAGAAGCCTTTGGATGTGGCCCAATTTTTTTTTCTTTCATTTCATGGCTTCATAGAAATGCAACAAAAACTTCTGGTGGTGTTCTGGCAGCTTCTTGTTACTTCCTCGGACTCGGACTCAGGGCTATTGGCAGAGTGATGTCAGCTGATACAGACTCATGTGGAGTTTTGCTGAGTCCCAAGACCCTTGGGAGGATGTAGACCGCCTGCGGCTACATGTGAACTGGGTTGCCTGAAAGAGAATTTTGAGGTTAAGGCGAAAGAGATTTGAGTCAAGGCGGGAAATCCGGTCAAGACTGACTTTAATATTTTTAAGGCATGTTATATAGTCATGGGGAACTCGACCACCCCTCCCAGAAGTCGGTCACATCAAAGGCGGGGCTGTGAATCTTCTTTGGCTCCAGGTCTCAGCGGGTCGCCTGCCTTCAGGCTGGCGAGTCTGTGTTGGGAGTCAGGTGAAACCGCCTTGGGGCGGTGTCGGTAGTCGAGGTGAGGCGCCTTATTGTTCACAGGAACAAAGGCCGGAGGTAGCCCATCGGAAGAGTTGGGAGTTGCCAGCCAGCTTAGTTGTGGAGGAAGAGACAGGAGGATACATGATATTTGGAGGAAGTATACATGGGGCTAAGCAGACTGTGAGAGGGGCTTGCACAGCTAGCTTTGCAACACTTTATTGGCCTTGAGACTTTGCTGATCTTCACTTCATTGAGAGCAGCATGGCAGAGAGCTTCTAGTGTCCCGCTGCTCCTGGTCTCCTGCTGACTTATGCAGATTCAACGGAGACCTGGCTGCTTCTGCTGTGTCATGCCACCGCTGCTGATTCATGTTTGCTATCCTGACACTACTGATCTAGACTGTTGGTATATATCCTGTCAATGAAACTGGAGTTGCTCCACAGAATTATTTCTAAACAGGTCCATTTCCCCTGAACTCGAATAACCTTTCTTTTCTACTACCTATGCTGGGTGGTGGGTTAGAAGATAGATTGAAGAATTTAAGAACCCTCATTAAAAGTAGGATTTTTTTTGAAAAATGGAAGCCAGCAGGTGCCAGGAGCCATTCTCACTTAGATCGCAAAACCTCCTCCTTCCAGCCATCTTACGTGCTCAAGCCTGCCTTCCAAAGGAGAAATATTAGCTTTCAGGTTTTGCAAATATCAAGTTGGTCAGTAGAGCTCATGTTGGTTAGAACAAACCGAGCTCACCTGAAGTTAGGTTACTATAACAATCTCTTTCCACTTCACCTCCTCGTGATCATTTTAGTTTGCCAGCTTCCTTGTAGCCCAAGCCAGCTTTGTCATGAGATTCTGAGAGAAAATTCTGAGAGACTACTTCCTAGAGACAGTGTTTAGAGACAGTGCTTGCCCCCTGACAGACTGTTCCATGGAGACAATGTTTGCCCCCTCATACCCCCTCCCTACATCCTGCTTGCTTTCCTTTATATTGCAGTGTGTAAAACAACAAAGTTTGACAGCTTGATCAGAATACTGTCTTGTGGTCCGTCTCTCCCATCTCTTGTCGCTCGTCCTCTCCTAGGTGGTCCGGGGACCCTGTTGACTGTCCTGCAGGCTGGGACAAGCAGGTGGTGCCCAATGTGGCTTAGGCAGAATGGGTAGCTCTGCTTCTGATGTAGAGGAAATGGCAGGTTATGAGGAGTTAGCAATGTCACTTAAGGAGATTGGTGAAACAGCAGCTGGGTGGTCTTCTGCCTTGCTCCCAGAAGAGTATTTTTGGGGGGCAGAGGGTGCTTCATATTTTCCATGTATACTATTTTGGAAGACTTTAAGGAGAAACCTGACAGTTCTCTTCTGTTAGAGTTGACTGTGCACTTAGAGAGTTTGCTGATAGAGGTAAAAATGCTTGGAAAACAAAAAGCATAACCATGCCCCCAAATGGGAGGAGCAAAACATCCAGGCTTGGTGAATGAGATTTACTTCATGACGAAAGCTGGAAGGTAAACAGCTGCTGTGCCTTGCTGTCCAGCACACTGCCTCTCACTGCCAAGCACCCAGAGCACCTCCATGAGGAGGCTAGGAGCCAGGGAGAACAGAAGACTGGGTACACTGGGGTAGTCTTCAGCCAAGTGCACCACCAGAAGATCTGCTTGGGGCTACACAAGACCCTTCAGCCTTCCCAGTGTTTGTACAGCATAGGCCTGCTAATGATGGTGGCCCTGCCTATAATCGATCGACCTGGTATCTGATAGAAATGCTAGATCTAAAGCATTTTAAAGAGGTTGTCATATGATATAGCTTACATTCTCCTTTTGTTAAAGAAATGCTAAATAACTGCTAAATGCTAAAGACACAGCATAGGGTTATCCCACCATATTGGAAGGGATTGGTGTCAGCTTTTCTAGAAGCTGGACAGCAGTTACGATGATTGTCAAGGTAGAGGCAGGAAGCCACAAACAGAAAAATAAAATGTAGCAAGTGGGATAAATGTTACTAAAGAGTTGCTGCTTGGTAAAGGAGTTATGCTGACTTACAAGAAGAACACCAATCTAATGACAGTGTAACTGAACAATGTCATGTTGCAGTTTTAAGAGCTTGGGATATGATTGAAGAGCCTGGGGTCAGGGGGTGGGGAATCCACCACGTTTACTAAGATAATTCAGGGTTCTGGAGAAGTCTTTATAGAATTCTTACAGACGTTGGGTTCAACTGTGAATAGAGCCATATTAGACCCTGAAACCAGACAGTCATTGACAGAAATATTGGCATTTGAAAACTCAAATACCAAATGTAAGAGAGCAATCAGACTATGGAAAGCTCAAGGAGCCTCAAATGAAGTGGAAACTGAAGTGTTCTTTGGAAAGTCAGACGGTGCTTTGGGGGGGTGGGGTAAACAGTTGAAGGAGTGCTTTCCTGAAGTGGACACAGGTGAAAGAATGTTTTGCTAAAGCAAGCATACAAAAGGACCTATGATGAAGGATTCTTTGCCAAGGACATGCATGGATTGGTGGTTCACCTCACATTGTGTAGCTAAGCTCCATTTGTCAGGACTCCATAGAGAGAAACACATTTTAGAAGCTTCTGGTGTTATGCTGTGGCTTCTTGCTGTTGTGCAGACTCAAGTCTGATTGACAAAGTGATGTCTTTTGCTGAGACAGGCTCAGACTCACATGCTGAGCCAAGACATGTGGTGAGGCCAGAGACCTGGAGGACACGTGATGTTTGGAGGGAGTATAAATGGGACTCAGTGGACTGTGAGACGGGCTTATTTATGTAGATAGCTGTGTGATGCTTCTTGGTCTCACAGCTGCACTGATCTTTGCCTCATTGATCACAGAGCCCGGACAATCTACAGACTGGACAGACAATACAGAACTGGACAAACAAAGAGACTGGGCAATAAGTGCTACAGCTAGCTTTTTTCAGACTAATTTTTTAGGGGCCCCCAAACAGGAATTCTTAGCCCAGTCCCTTAAATTTGTCCCAGTCCCTTAAGTTGGGGTGGGTAGTTTTTTGTTTGCTTGATGTGTTATAGTTGTTATCATCTAAAGTGGAATGTCGCTATTAGTTAAGATCAGGGATTGATAACATTTTTAAAAAAGATTTATTTATTATATTATATGTAAGTACACTGTAGCTGTCTTCCGACACCAGAAGAGGGAGTCAGATCTCTTTACGGATGGTTGTGAGCCCCCATATGGGTTCTGGGATTTGAACTCATGACCTTCGGAAGAACAGTCGGTGCTCTCACCGGCTGAGCCATCTCTCCAGCCTCAATTGATAACATTTTAAAGTTGTTTTGTTTAATTATTGTATAGTAATAGAAATTTAAGGTTTTTGTTTAGTTATTGTATAATGATAGAAAAAAGTTGTTTTGTTTGAATTATTGTATATTAATAGAAATGTAAAGTTTTTGTTTAGTTGTTATAGATTGGTAGAAATTTAAGGTTATTTTGTTGGACTTTTGTTTGACTATGTTGTACATAGGCCATTATAAAAATGTGATGGTTCTTATAATTATTTCTATTGTGTATAGATTGTTAATGTTAGAGAAAATGAAAATTCTTAAACAGAAAGGGGAATCTGAATTGGAAACTTCTGGTTTTTTTTTTTTTTTTGAAAGTCAGTTCTGTCAAATGATATTTTGCTAAAGCAGACATGTGAAAGAGTGTTTTCATGAAGCAGACACAGGTGAAAGGATGTTTTGCTAAAGCAACCATGTGCAGAACCACATGATATTAAAAAGGACCCAACACAGTGGATGACGGTGGATGTATTGGTACGCCTGGCTAATCCTTAGTGGTCATTGTTTGTGGTGATTTCATAGAAAGAAATGCACCAAAAAACTTCTGGTGGTTTTTTCTACTTTCGTGGACTTGGACCAATTGGCAGAGTGAAGTAGAAGTTTCTGGATATGTCAGCTGATGCAGAATCATGTGGAGTTTTGCTAAGGCAAGACCCATGGGGGACACGCAATGTTTGGAGAGAGTATAAACAGGACTCCACAGACAGTGGTGGGGGTTGCACAGCTAGCTTTGCCATGCTCTGTTGGCCTTGCATTTTCACTGATCTTCACTTCTTTGTGAAGAGAACTGCTGGTATTCCTGCTGGTCCTGGTCACCCCTGCTGACTCGTGCAGATTTGGTGGGGGCCTGGCTCTTTCTGCTGGATTGTGTCATTACTGCTTATTCAGGTTTGCTATCCTGACACTGCTGAACTGGACTGCTGGTATCCTGACAATTAGAGATTAAAATCGCCCCCAAAAAACTACTTCTAAACAGCGTACAGCAGAGCATCGGGAATTCCGGATTGAGCTGCTGCTGCTGCTGCTGCTGCTGCTGATTCCTGTGAACTAAACTTCTGATATTCTGAAAACACAGATTAGATTTGCCCCCAAAGAACTATTTCTAAACAGTTTCACCTCCCCTGTATCCTAACAACCTTTTCCTCCCACTATCTCTGGTGGGTGGTAGGTTAAAAGAGAGGTTAAAGCATTTAAGAACCTTTATTAGAAGTAGTTTTTTTTTTTAAACTAAGCCTACAACAAAAGACTTATGCAAAACAAATTTGTAAAAGAGGAACATGGACTAATGCTTTATGACAGCCAGCTTTTGATGTGAATGAATTGCAGTTTCCTTTAGAAAGAAGGGGCTGATTCCTTTTGCCCGTTATGTCCACAGTGCATCTATTTAGATTGAATGGAAGCCGCTGTTCTATTTTAAAAATGAACGGATGTGGTTTTAATGATCCACATGTACTTTAAAGTTCTGCAGAATTATTCAGCAGACGCAGATAAGAATACATCAAAACACCATTTGTAATAAAAATTAAGCTGAAATCTCAATGGGAAAAGTTTAGGTTTTGTTGTATTAGACATTATTTCAGGGGTTTCGACTCCATCTTTTGATCATTTAGTTCCCAAATAAAAGACGCAAAATCTTTATATTTACAATAAGCCTTAAAGCACTAGAGCTGGGCAGATGTAGGTCTGTGTCCCATTGTTTCAGCACAGCAGGTTTAGATGGCAGCAGCAGGAGGCAGCCCAGGGTTTTACAGCTTTATTGTCGAAGAGTAGAATGAGAGGGGGAAGGTAGAGGAGAGTAGAAGCTGGTTATGGCCACGTGGAAAGGGGGGGAAGGGAATGGGGTGAGAGGGGGAACAGGGGACAAGAGACTGAACAAGAGAGCAAGAGAGTAAGAGAGAGGGGAGGGGCAAACAGCCCCTTTTACAGTGGGTTGGGCTACCTGGATGTTGCCAGGTAACCGTGGGGCGGGGCAAACCTGGCTGTAGTCAGGTAACTGTGGGAGTGGAGCCCAGCCAAAATACCAGGGGGTTGTGGCTTGACTGATGTGACTGATGGCCACACATCTCTACTGCGAGGGCGGGCGGGGGGGGGGGGGGGGGGGGAGGGACGGTCCCGTGGGGCTGCAACTGCAACAGGAGCCAGGGGGTGTGTCTGAAATCCTTCCGTTCCCTGTAGGCAGAAGCCTATGGTCTCCGCCTCAGCCCTCAAGCCCAGGAACCAAAGCCCCACCTACCTCTCTTCTGCCCAGCATATAGGCAACAGATAGTTTTAGATTAAAGAGCAATGTTACATAGCATTACTTGGCATACAAGAGGATCGTCCTTGTCAGAGGGCAACTAGATCTCAGGGACCAGTATTTAGCATTACAGTACATAGCACCAGACCAAATCTCAACAAGCTTTACCATATAAATAAAATTGACAATAGAGAGCATACTACAATACATCTGCAACCACAGTACTTGTCAGGACAAGGCAGGGAGATTGCTGCAATCTGAAATCAGCCTAGGTTGTGTAGTTGTCATTTTTACTAGTTTGTGGATTCTTCTTTCTTCTACCCTTTCAACCCCCAACACTAGATAAGAAAGAAAATAGGATATAGAGAAAGGAAAGAGATCCCTGAATAAAGTCAGAGTCATAAAGGGGAGATGTTATGATTCATCAACTTCCTGTTGATGAGGAATCACCACGTTCCTTAGGGCAAGTTTGATCTTTATTGTCAGGATATCTGTAAGTGTTCCTGCTCAGATGGAAAGGTATCCCAGGGCTCTGGATCCCAGGAACCACACAGTTCTGAGGTGGAAAAAGGTATCCCAGTAGAAGGGGTCCAGGAATCACACAGCTCTGACGTAGGATAGTGTCCCAAGGGACGGATATCCTGAGACACGGGAGCCCAGGTACCACATATCTCTGAGAGAAAACCTCCTCAGCAGAGACATTGCATCTTCCAGGGGAAGGTACCCTCAACTAAGCTGGAGAGCTTAGAAGTCTCAGCCCCACTCCTTTGAATCTTCTTTTGTTCTTGGCTTCTTCTGATGAGTCCCTCCAGGGAATAGATCTCATGAAGGAGATTTAGTGGAGGGAAGAATCCAGCAGGAGGAGGGGACCATCCAGGGGTAGCTGCCCTCTGCTCTCAGGAGCAGACAGTAGGGAATTGGGCAAAGGGCAGGGCTTATATAAGTATTCTGAGGGGATCAAGCTTCTTAAAGCAGAGATTTCCAGATTGAGAATGTTTGGGAATTGGTTCTAATGCTTTGTCTTATTTTGGCTTCCAAAAGCTACACTTCCAGACCTGAGGGTTCCTGCCCACAGCTGGCTTTGATTGATAATAAAGACTTGCCATACAGCCATTGGTGGGGCAGGGAGATGGAGTGAGACTTTTAGATTTCATGGGCAAGGGACTGAGAGAGAGGGGAGAAGAGGGGAATTGCCACGACTCCGAGGGAGAGGAGATCTAAGAGCTGCAGAAGAAAAGTCATAGCCATGTATATGGAAAGAGAAAGTGGCCCTATTGATGGGGGGCCTGTCCAGAAAGTAACAGGGCAGCAAAGATAAAACATATTTAGAAGGTGTAAAGCCAGGAATACTGGAGGCAAATGTATGCTAGCCACAGGGAGGTTTAGAAATAAGTAGCCATTGAGCTAGTCAAGGCATATCAAAATTACCTGGCATGAGAATGTCTTTCATTCGAGAATCCAGATGGCTCCTGGGTAGGCTCAGTGCATGTGCATGACCGACTGGGAGTCAAAGCAATTTAACTACAGAGGATTGGTGGGTTTTCTTGTTCAGGATTGGTGCGTTTTTCCTGTTCAGGGATTGTCCTGTTTTTCCACCTCCTTTTCCTGACATGGGTGAGGATGGAAAGTCTGGAGGTGCCATCTCTGTGGAGCTCTCAGGGAGGCTAGGGAGAAGGTGCTACCACCACGGACAGCTCCTACGATGGTCTGCAGGCTGAGGCAGGAAAGATGTCACTAATGTGGATAGATCGTCATGACTGCTGCAGGCTAAGGTGTTGAAGTCCCACAATTTTGACAGATCCTATGGGACATCTTCTGGTGACAGCCATAAATTGGGGCAGGAAGGAGGGGCTGGCCACCACTTTGATGGCTTTTGCAGTGAGCAGTTCAGAGACTTCAATATCGGATTTCTTCTTGTTGTTTCTTCTTTACTCATGATTACTTAACAAACTCTGACCAACAACAACCAACCAACAGCCCAATACCCCTCTTGGGGACCTTGGATTTGTATGCCCTCTGAAAACTTCCCAGAATTCCAAACATCACAAAAATCAAAGAAACCATCTGCCACTGGCAAAATCACACCCCTGCTAGAGCACGAGGCAAATCAGAATCAGCTGCTGTGAACAATTTGAAGCAGCCCCCATATCCCATATCTGGGATTAAAATGAAAACATATTCCTATTGTGTGTGTGTGTGTGTGTGTGTGTGTGTGTGTGTGTGTGTGGAAAACCAAAACTTGCTGGGCAGTGGTGGTGCATGTCTTTAATCCCAGCATTTGGGAGGCAGAGACAGGTAGATTTCTGAGTTCAAGGCCAGCCTGGTTTACAGAGTGAGTTCCAGGACAGCCAGGACTACATAGAGAAACCCTGTCTCAAAAACCAAAACCAAAACCAAAACCAAAACAAAACAAAACAAAAAAGAAAGAAAAGAAAAGAAAAGAAAAAAGAAAGAAAAAAAGAAAGAAAGAAACCAAACTCCAAAATTGTCACTGGAAGTGCCTGAAGGTGTCACAAATCAGGTTTGGGGATGGAGCCAAGAGTGAGAGAAAGATAGTGCTTGTGACTTTGAGGACCAGGTTACACTTGTATTTATTTATAAGCAACAATAAACAAATAGAAAGTGGAAAGAGATCATATTTATTCACACATACACACACACACACACACACACACACTCACCTCTGGCCTTGCAGATATTGTAGCCTGGCTCTGATGGGCATGCAGGCAAGGCCCCTGGCATTTCCTGTTGTGTTTCAGATGCCTGCTGGAGTCTGGGTCCAGAGTTAGATCATCTGGAATCAGTGGGCTAGCTCTGAGAATGAGCTGGTTTCAACATGAAGAGTCTCCGTTGGACCCTCAGGAATGAGCTGCCAGACCAGGGCCTTTAAGTCTGTTTTAGCTCAGGCATTCAGTGCTGCTTTATCTGACACTCATCCTTATCATCTTCACACACACTCCAGACTTGGTTTCCACCGTAACATTTTAGCCAATCAAAATTGAGGCGATCACTTAGTCAGGACGTTTACTTTTTTACATTTCACACACACACACACACACACACACACACACACACACACACACACACACACGTGCTCTGCTGGGCCACATTTGTCATTTCCTTTACACTGTTTACATTTATTCCTTATAGAAAGTATCTAGATAGGCCCCGAGTGTTTATCCAGTGGGCTTCCTTCCCTTCCTGCCCATTCCTTCCTGAAAAAGGTCTGTAATTCCTGAGTAAAATATATGCATTCGTATCTGCCATCAAATAAAGCAGTTCGGACAAGCAAGGACTGTCTCCTTCATCAAGGATCTCTCCTGGGGGTGGGGGGAGGCCTTCATCATAAACTTCTCTCTTTCAGCCCCTCTGTGCTCTAGGCACTCTCTTGGAACCTAACCAGCTTCTGCTCCATTCCCAGGCCCAGCTGCCCCTCCCTGCCTGCTGACTAGGGAAGCACAGACCTGCAGCATTCCTCCCCTTCCCCAGTTCTCAACTCCCAAAGGTACCCAAGTGGTGTCTGGGTACCCAGGTGACGGAGCATCACAGCATCCATCCCAGACCTTGTTTTTCATCTGGGGAAGCACGGGCTCGAACCCCTATCATGAACTGTGTTCTACCTCCCCTGAGCAGTTTGTTGGTGGGACACTCTGGCATCTCACCATTGATGCAGACATGCAGCCCGAAAATAAAACCGCACCGATCTCCAGTCTGAAAAACCCTTCCCCACTCCACCCTCGAGAAATCCTATATAAGTCCTCCCTTCTGCTCAGTTCTCTGCTGCCTCTTACCGGGCAGAGGCAGCTGCTCTCCTAGGTTTTCCCTCTCAATAAATCTCATGTGAGGCTGTTGTGCCGCGTGACTTTTCTTTGGCTCTCAGCTGCCAGGACACTGTTCCCTTCAGAGTTGTCACTCACAGAAGGTGTGACCCACGGAGGAATGCTGCTTGCGGGCTTGCATTCTAACTTATAGTCATATAGTTTATTTTATAGTGTCCAATAGCATTTTCAGAGGAAATGGTCCTGCAGACAATGGGATGAACGTTCCTACATGCCTGAAGAAAGTCAAGACAATCTACCGCGCACGTGTCTGTAGATCATCACTGTGATAGAGATAGTTGCTCAACTGAGACATTTTTTAAAGGTGTCTCTGGGGTGTGCCAGTTGTCTTAGTTACTTTTATATTGCTGTGACGAAACATCAAGAGCGAGGCGATTTATGAAGGAAAATATTTAATTTGGCCAGTGGTCTCCGAGGGCTTAATTGTGCTTATAGTTTCAGAGTCCTTTATTGGTGGGATGAAGGCACAGGAGCAGAAAAGCAATAGTGAGCTCACATCCTAGCCTGCAAATAGGGGGCAGAGAGGGAGACACACCGGGAAGTGTGAGTCTTTTGAAAACTGTAAGCCCACCCCCCAGTTATACAGTTCCTTCAAAAGGACATACCTCCTAAGCCTCCCCAAATAGCTCCACCAACTAAGGACCAAGTAGTCAAACATTCCATCCTGTGGGAATCATCCTCACTCAGCCCACCAGACAGGTTGATAGGAATTAACTGGGGCACCATCCGTATTTCAGTTTTTATGTACTTCCAAGTTGCAAACATGAATGCTTGTAGGTTTTGGTCTGGTGCTGCTACGTACTCAAATGTTAAATTCTGTATCCCAAGATCTGATTGCCCCAAGATGGGAGAATTCCCATGCAATCAGCTTTTGTTGTGCAAACCTTAAAACTATTGGTTAAATAAAGGTGACTACAGACAATTACTGAAGGAGATAGAATCAGGCACACCCAACATGGAGCACATAATCCAAGATTAGGATACAAAGATTCAGGCTTTACCTACAAGTTCTGAACCACAGGAGGCTTGGAGGAATCAGAGCCCCAGAACCCAGCCCATTTAAACCCCCTGCTGAGTTACAAAGCCAGCAACTGCTAATCAGAGCTTCAGGCACTTCTGAGGCAGAGACATGTCTGGAAGGACTGACATCACCCAGCTGGGTCGCTCAGCCTGCGTGGTGCAGCCCATGGGAAACCAATGTATGCCCACAGGAAAGCCTGCAGTTGTACAGGGGCCTAACCTATGGGAAGGCTTGGCATGAGCTGGCAAACATCGGCCCAACCCAGGGTGGCACGGGGGCTCAAGACAACCATGGGAACACGTGCCACTCTAAAGCCAGAGGCAGGCTGAGGGCTAAACTGAGTCAAAAGGGCAGAATTAACAGACACAGATGCATGCTAGACTGAGGAGCTGGAAATGCGCAGGACAGAGGAACATTTTCCCAGAGCTGTGATGGGACTGAAAAAACCAAGGTTCTGAACTGGTCAGGCTTTGTTTAAAGTTGGTAAATTGAAATCCTTAAGGAAAAATTTAAATTTTTTTTATGTTAAAAATGGAAACACAATAACACAAAAGTTCTGCAGTTTATCTGATGTGCTTTTAAATGGTTCAGAGATGGAAATAAAGAAAAAAGATACTGAAACTGACATATTACTGTTTACGGCATTAATAATTCTCATTTTCACCTTAATAATATTATTAGCTTTCTATATCTTCTCAGAAAAAAAGGAGAGACTTAGGAAAAAATTTTTGAAACTTTATAAATCAAACTACAAAAAAATGCAAAAATATCAGATAAAAGCAAAATGAGAGAATTGAAATTTGGAAACGAGGCTTAGAGAACTTTTTCAGAAATTTATAAATCAGACTAAAGAAAGGACTGAGATATCAGAGACAAAACATAGGGCAAGAAAAAGTAAGACAGACACAGACAAAGAAGAGACTGAGAAATTAGATTCTAGGTTGAAGACCATAGAACAGAGTTTGGAAGATTCTTTGGATCAAAATAGGGAACCTTCAGAGAAATCCAATCTATAACTTACAGTAATATTAAAAGAGGCAGTTTCAGATAAGAAAAATCTACATAGGCCTAAAGAATTAATAGGGCAGCTCATAAAGATACAATATATTGAGTTAACAATCCAGATTCTACTTAATGATGCTACCTGAAAACAATGTCATACAATGGAATGTGTTTTATTTTATGGAGTTTAGAGAACTGAGATGCAGACATATTTTGATACATATGCTATTGATGCACATTAAAAATTCTAAAACAGGGCTGGAGAGATGACTCAGCAGTTAAGAGCTCTGACTGATCTTCCAGAAGTCCTGAGTTCAATTTCCAGCAACCACATGGAGGTCCACAACCATCTGTAATGGAATCTGATTCACTCTTCTGGTGTGTCTGAAGACAGCTACAGTGTACTCATATAAATAAAATAAATAAAATTTAAAAAATAAAGAGATGATTCAGAGATTACACATTTGTTAGAGATGGTGACTGTCTTGGAAATGTCTTTGTTGATCAAAGCCTAATAATGTATATATATATATATCCATTAGAAAACAGCAATTTTATAAACATTATGGCATAAAGCCTATTTAAAATACATCTTACAGTCCTACAGGCAAGCCATTGTGGAGAGATCTAACAAACATTTACAGAAGCTCGTAGAACAAAGTGGGGAGAGTGATTATCCCAAGGATAGACTAAATGGCACTCTGTTGACTTTGAACTTTTAAAACTTCAATGAGACAGGTACCTCAGCTTGTAAAAAGCAAAGGCCTTTTAAAAGGACAGATGAATTAGATTAGCCTACAGAAATCCTAATTCCGAAATAGGAAAGAGAAGGTATGTTGTGTTGGGGGAGATTCTACATTTGTTTCAACAGGAAGAGAAAATTTATGTCTTCTACCCAAATTATTGGAATTAAGATTTGACAGAGGAGACCCTCTGAAGATCTTGGTTACAGACAAGAAAAAAATCAAAAGGAACAAGATAGAAATGTATGTGCTGGTCCCTCTATATTGGACCAGCTAAGATATGAATATCTACATGCAGTCAAAAAATCTTGTTGGCTACACAGTCTTTAGGACATGTCATGTCATTCTCTGGAATGACATACATAAAAATGTATATTGCAGTTTGGTTACAATCCAAAGTAGCTTAAGAAAGACAGATGCCTTTACCTGATCAAACAAAGAATGAAGAATCTTTGTTAACTGAGCTGTGCACCATGCATATTCCTTATTCATGTCAATACAAAACTGTATGTTACTTGTGAGAACTTAAATGTTCACAGAAAATAAAAGCCAGAAAAACATCACTGACAAGATTCACCCTCCGGGATGCTGAAATACTGAGACTTGCTGTTCCAGCTTCCGGACTGATCCTACCTCAGACTGCTTTGATACTGTTTCCTCAAAAGACGTGCTTCTGGAACAGCTTGAAAGAAAGCTGCTGACCCCCAGATGACCTCAATTCATCCAGCCTTACAGACTGATCCAGTCAAGACTTCATGTAAGCCTGAAATTTCTTAGCATACAGAGACTGGGCAACAGATGCTACATCTAACTTTCTTAAGGCTAACCATTTTCCCAATCTTCTTGGGTTCCCCCAAAAGAAATACTTTGCCCCAAATCAACAGGAAGGAGTTTTAAGGAAGCAACACCCCATTACCTTAAGGAGGGATGGGTTAGGCTTTGGTTGTTCATTGTTCTATTGGGTGATGGATGCTTGCTATAATAAAGGGGTTGTTGGTCAATTATTAAATGGTTTTGACCAGGGAGAAAACAAGGTATAGGAGGTGAGACTTAGGGAATTCTCTTTTTGTTTCATTTTGTTTCTTTTCTTTTTTCTCTTCTCTTTTCTTCTTGCCTCTCCTCCTCTCCTCCATCTCCTCCATCTCCTCTCCTCTCCTCTCCTCTCCTCTCTTCTCCTCTCCTCTCCTCTTCTCCATCTCCTCCCTCTTCTCCCCTCCCCTCCCCTCCCCCTCCCCTCCCCTCTCCTCTCCTTTCCTTTCCTCTCCTCTCCTTCCTCTCCTCTCTTCTCCTCTCCTCTCCTCCTTCTCCTTATTTTCTCTATCCTTCTTTCTTATGTAGGGAAAGAGAATTTGAAAAGAAAAAGTTGGATATAGGAATACTGTAGGAATAATAGGAAAATGTGGTCAATTATTGAATCTAATCATACACCAAAGGACGTTTTATAGCCAATAATGTCACATTGGTCTAGATATTTGTATATTGATACATATTAAGGACATATTTTCTTACATTGGTATGATTTTTTAGTGTTGATATTGATTAAGGTTATATTTTGATACATTAATATAGATTTTATTTATTGATACAAAATTTGAGGTTATTATTGTACAACTTACTGTATATTATGTTTCAACTCTTTTTTTTAAAGATATATTTATTTATTATATGTAAGTACACTGTAGCTGTCTTCAGACACACCAGAAGAGGGCATCAGATCTCTTTTAGGGATGGTTGTGAGCCACCATGTGGGTGCTGGGATTTGAACTCAGGACCTTCAGAAGAGCAGTCGGTGCTCTTACCCACTGAGCCATCTCTCCTGTCCCATGTTTCAACTCTTATATAAGGTATTGGGTCTGTAGCGTTCAATTGATGCTGTCCCTTTGAAAACTTTGATTACAAACTGTTTAGAACAATTAAAAACTACAAGTTGATAAGCTGACAATCAAACTCATGGTCATGTTAGTACTAGATTAGTTTATCACAAAATATGCTTCCTAGGCTGGATGGATAGTAAACAGCTAAAAACAAAGTTTGTCTATTCAGATATACTGTGGATAGATAGATGTTCTCCCAAAACCTCAGAGACTTACAGAATATGGCATTTAAACTTTTCTTATTATAAATGTAAGGCCTTTTTGACATTAATACATGTCAGCTCCTGACAGTACCCTGGAGTGGAAATTTCTGGTTTCTTTGGAGACTCATTTGTGTCATATGATTTATTTTGGAGACTGTCTTATGAGAGGATGTTTTGCTGAAGCAGATACACGGGCGGACATTTTTCCGAAAGCTGCCTGGTATAGGTACAGTGGCATGTGGTGTTTTGCTGGAGCAGATGCTTGAGAGGACACATAATGTTTGGAAAGGATATAAGTATAATCCAACAGACAGTGGACATGCTCTGGCATTGGTTCACCTTACAACTCTTTGCTGGTCTTTGTTGGTCTTTGCTGATGCTCGTCTTCACCGATGATGTTGTTGCATTGGTTCACTTTGCCTTCTTTGCTAATCATCTTTGTCATGACTTTGTAGAGAGAAACTCACCAAAGACCTTCTCATGATATTCCAGCAGCTTCTTGCCACTTCCACAGACACAGGCTGCTTGGCAGAGCCTAGCACTTTCTTCTGGATTGAACTGACATTGCTGATTCGAGAATGGGGTTCATGAGTGGACTGAGCTGCTTCTGCTGTTTCATGTGGACTACACTGCTGATATCCTGACAACAAAGATTGGAATCACCCCAAAGAACTATTTCTAAACAGGTCCACATCCCCCTTTCCCCTATTTACCTTTCCTTTCCACTACCTCTGGTGAGTGGCGGACTAGAAGAGAGGTTAAAGCATTTAAGAATCATTATTAAAGTAGGCTTTGGAAAATCTAAGCCTGCAACAACCTATTCCACTTGGAAGATCAGAAAAAGATCAGAAATCCTCCATATGGAGTTGCTTCAAATGTGGAAAGCTGCCACTAGGCAAAATTATCATTGCTCTGACTGCAGACAAAATGCTGTCTGAAATGGGCAAAGCTGATAGAGGAAAGTCAACTGCTGAACTCTGCCAAAAGAGGGTAAGCTGCCCTTCATAATTCCCGCTTCAGTAAAGATCTGGCACATATTTTGGACCAGGATGCTGAAGATAGATGCTCCTGTATTTTAGAGAAATTCTGGGGCACTGTTCATGTAGCAAGCTCCTCAGTCATTTCTTAGTTTTGGAAGCTGCTTGGCTGCACTTCCTGCATACTAAAGTAATATTTATTCCTTCTCAAGTCTGAAAGGGTTGAAGACTAGATAGTTATAGGCTCACAATTAAGCTTAAGCTGTTTAGGATTTAAGAAGATGTTTTCAAGTTAGTAACACAAGTTATGATAGAAAATGATTTAGGTATGAAATTCTAAACTCGCCAAGTAGGATAGATAATAGAACACTTTATCAAAAGTTGCCAAATACAGATGGGCTGGAATTTAACTGTAATTTTTACCTGATGACTTTCATAATTGTTTCATATTTGTTCATATTGTATGTCATTTCTTATTGTAAGAGAAAGAGCCTTTTTATTTAGGCAAAAGGGGGGGGGAGTGTTGTGGGCTGGTCTGGTGCTGATATGTGTTTGAATGTTAACTTCTGCACCCCCAGATCTGGTTGCCCCAAGGTGAGCGTATTCCCACATACTAGCTTTTGTTGTGTAAACCTTGTTTTCCCAATTTAAAACTATTGGTTAAATAAAAATGGCTACAGACAGTTACTGGGGGCAATGGAGATAGCTGGGTTTTCAGTTATCTGGCTGGGGTCACAGGTAGAACCCATAAGAAGAAAAGAGGAAGAAGATGGGGGGAACAAGATGTCTCCATTAGATGTGATGGACCAGGAGCACATGCCTAAGTAAAATACCCTCCCCACATGGACCGCTTGAGCAGAAGTCATGTGGGTGAGGTTCAGAGAACAAGTACCTTGGGTAATGCAGCTGGGAAGTAGACACTCTAGTTAATGGAAATATAGATTATGGGTAATCCCCCAGTAATGGTGCTAGAGCTGATTTTTAAAATATCATCCATAGGACTCTGCCTTGATTATTGGGAGGGGAGAGGTGTTGGGCGGGTCATTTTAGTAACTTAAAGATTTTACCAAACTACATTTACATATGCTCCTTTTTCAAAATACTCTGACATGCTTAGCCCATTGTGTCTTGTTTAAAAAGTTGTGGAAGCTTTGGGAGATGGAACTGGAGAAAGTTGGTCACTGTGGGTAAGGGCATTGAGGTTCGATAGTCTACTCCCACTTCTTATTTAGTCTCTGTTTCCTCATAGTTACATGACTTCCTGTTCCAGGTAGGAACATGACCTCATGTTCCCACAGTCATGCCTTCCCTGCTGTGTTGGGCTGAATCCCCTCAACTGTAAGCCAAGAATCAATCCTCCCTTAAGTTACTTCTGGTCAGATATTTGGCCACAGCTGTTGAGGTTTGGTCTTTTGCTAAATTGTTATGCTAAATACTGACTTCCAAGGCCTGATAGCCCCCAGGGATGGGAGAATCCACATAAACCCAAGTGACACTATGTAGCCTTTCCTCTGCTCCCAAGTTACTCCTGATTGGTGAAGAAAGATGTCTACAGCCAAAAGAGCAAAAGAGATGTGTGGGGCTTGGGGTTCTTGGGCTTGAAGTTAGAAGATGCCATGAGGTAAGGGATCTTAAGAACTGGCCATGTGGGGGCTGGAGAGATGGCTCAGTGGTTAAGACCTGTTCTTCCAAAGGTCCTGAGTTCAAATACCAGCAACCACATGGTGGCTCACAACCATCCATAATGAGATCTGATGCCCTCTTCTGGAGTGTATGAAGACAGCTACAGTGTACGTATATATAATAATAAATAAATCTGAAAGAAAGAAAGAAAGAAAGAAAGAAAGAAAGAAAGAAAGAAAGAAAGAAAGAAAGAAGTGGCCATGTGGGCTGCTCAATTGGAGAAACAGTGGCCCACCCAGAACATGTTAAGTCATAACTTGAAATTATTAGTAGGGAGGTAAAAACTAATAGTTTAGAGGGTAGATAGCAGACCAGCTCTAATGCTGTAAAGGCTTATTATAAATATAAAAGTGTTGTGTCTTTTACCTGGGAACTGAATGGTCAAAGGCAGGGTAGAATCCCCAATTTGAGATTAAATATCTACTAGCACAAACTGGTGAACCAAAGTGTGGCAAGAACTTGCTTCTAACAAAATGATTTCAGATTCTTGAATAAAACATACTGTTACTTTAAGAATATAAGGCAGGGAGAAATGGTTCTAGCAAGATTGGGTTTTCCCCAAGCTTGCAGACTTCCAGCAATGGTTGAAATACATGCTGGTTTGGCGAATGTGAATCCAGGGGCTGATTCCAGGAGTTACAGTGTGAACTAAAATATAGCTATATTCCCCTGAACTGATTGCTCGTGGAAGGGCAGGTAGCATCCTGCAACTCAGAGAGAGCAGAGCAGGTGGCAGGCCTCCTGAAGTACAAAAATAAAGAATAGTGTGAATTAAGATGTCAACTCTACCTTAAGCAACTAGTTTCCTTGAATGTGGGCCCCCATGGGGAAAATGGTGACAGCTCAACATGACACCAGAACATGATGGCTTGGGAATATGCTTATACAGTAAATAAAATGGAATTTAAATGAAATTGAATATAAAGAAGGATATTAAACTAAAAGGGGGTGCATACATATTAAATAAATAAACTCATGCCTTTGGTCTCAGTACTCAGGAGACAAAGGCAGAGACAGATAGGCTCCCTGTGAGTTCAAGGCCATCCTAACCTACAGAACAAATCCATGTCAGCCCAGGCTACATAGGGAAACCCTGTATTAATAAATATTAATTGTTTTAAGTTGTTTTAATTGTCTTAATTTATCAAAGATATTAATCTCTAAGGAAGGGAGAAAGAAATGGGGTTTGATAGAAATGCTTTCAAAAGTATATAGATAATAAATAAATAAATCCAGACCTTTGACCTCAATACTAAGGAAAAAAAGGCAGGGACAGACAGGTTCCTTGTGTGTTCAAGGACAGTCTAATCTACAGAGAAAACCTAAGTCAGCCCAGACCACACAAATACCCTGCCTCAACAAATACTACCACTACTACTACTAGGAATAATAATAATAATCATTTTTGATTGTTTTAAGTTGTTAAAATGAAGGTGGTTATACATTCGGGGGTTATGATGGTATCCTCTATGAGAGGTCAAAATAAAGCAAACCTAGGTAAAAAGGGGGCTGCTAAATTGGACCAATCTATATTTTTAATGACTTCAGACTTCCAGACAAAGCACATGCTGTGCTGGGAGAGAGGCTCTGTGTTTGTGTTAACAGGAAAGAAACTGCTTTGGACTCCTTCCAAGTCATAAAGCTCAGATTTGATAGAGGGAGACACACTGAAGTTCTCAGCTGCGACTGGACAAAATCAAAAGGACCCCATACATTGGTAATGTAAACTGCTAAACCTTCTATTGAAACAAACCCCAAAACTGACTGGGACATAGATATGTCTTCAGACAAAATTTCAGTTTACATGGCCAATAAATCTTGTTGACTACAGAATTCACATGACTTATTATCATATATCATCCTTTCACACGGCATGAATGGAGATTTATACTGAATTTTGATTATAAGACCAAGATAACTTTTAAACCTTTTTTTTTTTTTTGGTTTTTGAGACAGGGTTTCTCTGTGTAGTCCTGGCTGTCCTGGAATTCACTCTGTAGACAAGGCTGGCCTCGAACTCAGAAATCTGCCTGCCTCTGCCTCCCAGAGTGCTGGGATTAAAGGCATGTGCCACCACCGCCCGGCTTCAAACTAACTTTTAAAGAAAAACTGTTGTCTTTCACCTACTCAAAGAACAAAAGTTCATCTTTACTTGATCTATACACCCTGCACATTTCATATAAATATCTTTATGCAACTATATATTGCTTGTAAGGTTTTTATGTTGCAGAATGAAAGACCAAGAGCACAGCCCTGACAGGGTTCACCCTCGGGGATTCTGAGATGTGGAGAGATGCGGTTACAGCTCCCTGCTTGATCCTGCCTCAGACTGATGCTGTTTCCAGAGACTTGCTTCCAGGACAGCATCAAAAAGGACTGCTCAGTCCATCCAGCCTTTTGGACTGTTCCAGTCAGGACTTAGTTAAGTAAGCCATGAGCCTTCTCAGCACACAGAGACTGGACAACAGATGACGCCAGCTGCCTTTCCTTTCACGTAACCGTTTTTCCAACTTCTGGGCCTCCAAACAGAAATTCTTTGCCCAAGTTCAGCAGGAAGCAGTTATAAGAAGACTGTCATACCACCCTGTAAGTTGGGGTGGGTAGTTTTGGTCATTTTATGAGTCATTGATATATTGTCATTTTAGGGGATGATTTACAAATAGTTATTGTCTTGGGCTGGAAGGAAAATAAATAGGAAACATAAACTAGAATTTCTCTCTTTCCTTTCTTTTTTTCTATCCTTCTTTCTTAGATAAAGGGAAGAAGATTGACAAGAAAAAGGCGATATAGAAATATTATAAGAAATTGGACCTATATGGGTAGATTATTGAATCTACTCTGAAAAAACACAAAAACAACAATAAAAACCCATTTTGTAGCCATAATATCACATTGGTAAATATCTTTATATTCTCATGCAAAATTGAGGTTATATTTTGTTACATTGGTACAAAATTTTGTATATTGATACAGGTTTAAGATTTTTGTTGGTATAAATCTTTGTATAGTGATACAAAATTTAAGGTTAATTTGTTACAACATAATATTTGAATGTTTCAACACTTGTATAGGTATTATGGTGTGCAACTCTTTTTAAAATACAAAGTTTAGTTCCAGTCCTTTTAATGGTTGCTATTACAAACTGTTTAAAATAATTAAGTAATGCAAGTTAATAGGTTGAAGAGGTTAGCATAGGAATTTGGAAAGGTCATGGAATACTTCCTCTGGAAGGGAAAAGCTAATTAACATTACTCAGACCACAGTGTGGGAACTGACCTGAGACCTGCAGGTGGGAACGCATCCCAAAGGATGGACTGTTGGCCACATACCTCATTCCGTAGAGACCAATCAGTTTAAATGTTTCACTGTTCTGCCTATCACATTGTGCCTAACAGTGGCTGCCCTGAGGACTTTATAAAAGCCTGCTGGACAGGCTGCAGGTGGTTGTTCTCTCCCCATGTGCAGGGCGACCCCAGCGTGCTGGATTAAATAAAATTCCTCTTGCTTTTGCATCGATTCCCGTCTCCACGTTGTTCACTCAGGGGTCTCCAGTAAGTTAAGGCTTGCCAGAGTCTTACAAGGTAAACAAACTCATGGTCATATTAAATACTAGTTTATTTAATTACAAAAAAAGTTTTCAAGTTTATTGTGATAGTAAATAGCTAAGAATAAACAATAACTTAACAATTCAGATAAGCTATGAATAAATAGTTTAGAATTTAAGAAGATGCTCTAGGTCTAAGATATTTATAGGTTAACAATACAAGTTAGAAGAGAAAATTATTTAGACACAGCACTCTAAACCCATCAGCATAGGACAGATGACAGACTACTTTATCTAAGTTGCCAAATATAGATGGACTGTACATTGTAATATGCTTATCATACCTTATAGTTTTCATATTTTTGTAATTGTATTCTGCCAAGGACCAGCCTCAGCTTGAAGAGGGATTTTGAGAGAAGGGGTGTCTGGGAGTGGCAAAAATAAACAACTCAAAGTAAATCATGGCTTCAAGCTGGTAGCCTATGTGCTGCACTAGACAGCTTTCTAGCCTGCTTTCTCTCTGTTTTGCTTTCTCTGGAGATCTCCAGACAGCTCTCTCTCCATGTTCGACTCAAGACAGTTCTCCAGGCAGGTCTTTCTTGCTATTCTAAAACATTCTCTGGATAGCTCATCTCTTGCAGATCATAAGCCCAGTCTTTTATTCTACATGTCAATACAGTCATTTACTCCAGGTCCCCCTTTTGATTATCCTATGAGTCAACATCAGGTGACCCCGGTGACCCCGGCCCTCTGATCTTAGGAGACGGCAAGTACATTTTTCTTTAACTTTGCAAAACAGAGGAAAACAGAACAGGAAAAGGCCAACAGCCCACAGGGATTCTGGACTTTGAAGTTAGGACTCAGGTCCCAGAAGTGGCTCTTACGCTCACCTATTTTAGCTATGTGTGAAGATGATGTAGCCATCACTTTATCACCGAAGGCTTAGTGAGGTCCTGAGGAAGTGATGTCATGTCAGGTAGTTTTCTTCTACATCAACCATAATCACCACCAGCAGGAAGCAACTAACGTCTTTTTAGAGTATTACTTCCATTGATTTGTTTTCTTTAATTTTTATTAAAGTTATACACATAAATTATCTAAAAATCATTACAGAGCTTGATGTTGTTAAAAATATACCTCCAAAAAGTGTTAATTTTTCAGCCAGCAGAGTGGCTCAGTGGGAAAAGGCACCTGCTCCTGAGGATAGAATCCTGGATCCCATCCTTGGGTCTTGGTGTAAGTGTTGGAGTGATGTATTTAGACACTGTATGAGCGTCTTTCTCTGTCCTCCTTTGCCTGCCTAAGGCACCATCTGATTGGTTAAAATAAAAGCCTATGGTCTATAGCAAAATGCAAGATAGTGAGGCAGGCAGGACATTGGGAAGAGAGAGGAAGTCTGGGAAAAAGAGAGGCATGGGCTATTTGCCTCCCTGAGTTGGAGAAAGTCACAGGTATGCAACTGAGTAGAGGTAACCAGCCATGCAGCAGACATAGGATGGCATAAATAGGTTAACATAAGTTTAGAGCCAGTTGGGGAGCATCCTAATTGTAAATCTCTGTCATTATTTGGGAGCTGGGGCAGGCATAAAAAGACCCACAATTACACGGGAAGGGAAAACTAACTTCTAAAAGTTGTTCTGTGATCTCCCAGATAGAACACAGCATGCATGTCTCCTCCACACCCACATATACATAATTTTTTTTCATTTTCTGATTATTGATAGCAGATTAATAGAGCTGATTATGATATAATTGATATGTTGTCTTTGTGCCAGAGAAATGTTAGTGATCCCCAAAAACACACACAGGAGCCAATCCAATGCAACTCACAGCAGAGTCTTTATTCTATTAGAGCTAGTCCCTCCCACCCCCAAACACACAACACACCACCATCATGTAGGAAGGTTTTGGTGGTGGGAGAATAACCTGGAGACACTACTGAAGACACTGGTCTTGTTAAGTGTGTAACCTGGAAACTCTGGTTTTGTTGGGGATTAGCCTAGAGACTGGAGCTAGGCTTGGGTTTTGTTGGGGGGTGGCAACTTGGAAACTAATGCTAGATAGTTTAGTTTACCTGAATTCAAACTTAGATCAAGTTCTCTAAAATGGAGTCTGAACTTAAAAGATTCGGCATCTCAGTGTCAATCAGTCTTACTAAGTTCCTTAACGTTTGAAACCTTGGCCAGAGACTCTTGGCTTTTCTATATACACAGTATATTACATAGATAGATAGATAGATAGATAGATAGATAGATAGATAGATATACACATATGCATACATATACTATACACATATCAGATTTCTCTCTTTCCCCATGAATTTATCTGTTGTGTGTAGTTATTGCTACAGTGCTTTGTGTTGCTGGCTGGTCTCCCACATGCACCTGCCCAGGAACTATCTCAGATCCACATGTAGAAAACATACATACCTGTCAGTTGTTCTTAAGTGCCTTGGCTAACTCAATGACTGGGCACTCCTATACCTTCCCCTGCTGCCCCAGGCCCAGCAGGGGAGGAGACCAGAGGACACTTACCTGAAAACCCACATTGCTGGCTGGCTTTATCTCCTCTGCTACAGCTTCCTCTTTAATCTCCCCAGACTTCTCTGTTCTCTCTGCATCCTACCCATGCAACTCTTTGTGTCCTGTTCCATGCTCAGCCATTGGATACTGGCGTCATTACTGATACATCAAAAACCAACTGGGGGCAAGGATCTTCAGTGCCAGTAAACACAGATTCCTGATCAAAACATCAGACCCACCCTCTACATCTCACCTATTCTGTCCAATAATTTAAAGAAACTCTTCTTTCAGACATAACATCTCTGCCGATGATAACCAGAACCATAACAATCATGTAAAATAAAATGTATAATACATAATTAACATCTAGTCCATCATATTTGCCAATTAGATAAAGTACTCTGCCATCATTCCTAACTTAAAGAGTTACAATTCTATCCCTGAGTTATGTTTAGATTTTAGCCTGTAATACCACCTGAAAACCATGCTTTCTGCTCTATATCATGTCTTTAATTTTAAACAACTTAAGTTTGCTTATTGGACTATAATTAGTCTTCAACCCCATCAGAAATCTGAGAATGAATTAAATATTACCTGGGTACATAGGAAGCATCAAACATAGCTTCTCAAACTTTAATGCTTGTAGAGACAGCTTATGACCTGGACAGCCCCCTAATTTCTTATAATGTTGGAACATTTGTCTTCAGCCTTCTGGTCCAGGATCATCTGACAGACCTTATACAAAGCAGGAAATATAAAGGACTAGCTTATGCTGTCTTGGCAGAGATTAGCAGTCGCCAATCCCACATCTGTTTGTCCTTTTTGTACAGTATTTTGTCTACAGATGAAATAGGCAATTTCTGCCCCATGGCTACCTTTTCAAGATGAGCAACCTCACCTGGAGGTGAAGATGTTCAAGTCTTCTCTGAAGAAGAATGTGGAATCTGTCAGGTGCAGACATGTCTCATTGTCAAATGATCCTTGATAATGAAATAACATTAAATGTCACATTCTGTGGATTTCTGATGTTTTTGAAGACACACTGTCTATGTAAAGTATATTTGAACTCCTAAACCTTAGCTACTCTTAGCCATTTCTATTTGAGTAAATTGGAAGCATTTTATTATAATTAAATTAGAATCTAGCCTAACCATGAGTTTACTCTCTGGCCCTTAACATGCATTATTTAATCAACTTGTTATTAATTGAGTTGCATAGGTCCTGTCTTAGTCAGGGTTTCTATTCCTGCACAGAACATCATGATCAAGAAGCAAGTTGGGGAGGAAAGGTTTTAGTCAGTTTACACTTCCACCTTACAATTCATCACCAAAGTTAGGACAGGAACTCACACAGGGCAGGAACCTGGAGGCAGGAGTAGATGCACAGAGGAGTGCTGCTTACTGGCTTGCTCACCCTGGCTTGCTCAGCTTGCTTTCTTATAGAACCCAGGACCACTGGCCCAGGGATGGTGCCACCACAGTTGGCTGGGCCCTCCCCCCTTGATCACTAACCGAGAAAATGCCTTACAGCTGGATCTCAAGGAGGCATTTCCTCAACGGAGGCTCCTTTCTCTATGATAACTCCAGCTTGTGTCAAGTTGACACACAAAACAAGCCAGTACAGGCACAATGCCTATCTAAGAGTAACAATATTAATTTCAAATTTTGTATCAAAATACAGATTCATATTAATGAAAATCTTAATTCTATATCAATATATAAATTCTGTACCAATGTAAGAGATTATAACTTCAATTTTACCTCAATTGCACAGATTTTTATCAATGTAAGATTAGGGCTACACAATGCTTTCTGCAAGAAAATTTAGCAATCCATCCCGTCTATTTTCTCTGTGTTCAAAGTTATGACCATTCCCAAATTATCCGTTAAAATGACAACCTGTCTATGATTTGTAAAATAACCATTAGCAGACACCCAAATTCAAGGAATCAGGCTGACGACTCCCCATAGCTTTTTCCTGCTGATTAGGGGTGACAAATTCTTTAGAAGGGCAGGGAGGGGTAGGAAAATTAGAAAATTGGTTAGATTTATGAAAGCTAGCTTTAGCATCTGTTATCCAGTCCCTGCATGCTTAGAAGGCTCAGGGTTTGATTGAAGTTCCGACTGGATCTGTCTGATGATGCAAGATGAACTGGAATCAGCAGCAATCGCCAAAGCTGTTTTGGACAGCGTCAGGAAGCAGGAGCCAAGCAGGTCAGTTCAGCATCTCTGAAGATGAATCTTGTCAAAGCTGTGCATTCTGTAATATATGAATCTTACAGCCAAAATTTCAGTATCATTAAGGTTTTCCTATGGATTATAAAAGGTGCACAGATCAGTTAAGGATGAAATTTTGTTCTTTGTTTGAGCAGGTGAAAGACAACTGAATTTTTGTGAGTCAATTTTATTAATAACCAAATGTAATAATTCTTTATTCATGTCATATGAAGGAGGGTATGAAGGATTACATAACCAATAAAATGTATTGTCTCATTGTAGCTGAAGTTTTGGCTAGAGACATTTTTATGTCTAAACCAGTTACTGGAGTGTTCCCACATCGAGGAATCAGCAGATCAATTCACCTGTCTTGTTTGATTTTATCGAAGTTTTCAAGATCTTCGAGCGGTCATCCCCTGTCATGTCTGATCCATTTCACTCTGGAAGGGATCCAGAGCCCATTCTCATTTCCTGCCAATTCTCATTTGGGAGTCTTTCTCCCAAAATAGCATGACCTTGGTCCATTAACTGGGATTCTTTAAGGGTATAGCTTGACCTCTCTCCCAGGAGGAACTTTAACATAAACACCAAACTCATAGCCACACTCATTTTGATAAAAACAATTCAAAGCAATTAAAGCAATCTAAACAAATATTCCCTGTTGAGACCGTGCTTCTACTGTTCCCTGCCCTGCTCTTCATGAGATAAAGGCCTAAATTATTTATATATCTGTGGGAACTTGAAGCCAAGTTTTCTATTTCAAAGTGAAAAGTTCTGTTTTAATCTTGAGTGTGATATTTGCCATAGGATCTCAGTGGGAAAGCAATATCTATTATTGGTTATGTGAATAAAACTTCGCTAAATAATAAATTTGAGGGGTTTGAGGAATGTTGCTCAGTAGTGGTGAGTTTATTGCATGTTTGAAAGACTGGGCTCATTTTCTATAGCCACAAAGATATAAAAATATGGAAATAACAAATACAGAAATACAAATATAGAAAATATAAAATAACAAATATAGAAATATTTGTTAAAGTCCACCAAAACTTTTTTGTATCATTGAAATAATCATGCTCCCCCTCCCCTTAGTCATGAATTACATAATTGGTTTTCTTCCAAGAATGGACTCAGCTTACTTAAGGCATTCTATCTTTCTAACATGGCACTCGATCTGGTAGCTAAGAGAGACAGAGGTTTTACAGTTGTGCTCCCAGGGGACAGTAACATCTTCTGTCTACTCTCACTTACACTGCCAATGATTGGCTGACGCTTTCAGTATCTGCTGCTTAGGAGAATGGTCTGACAAACACCACGGCCACATTCTGTTCTCTAGGCTGGATGTTCTCTCTCTCTCTCTCTCTCTCTCTCTCTCTCTCTCTCTCTCTCTCTCTCTCTCTCTCTCTCTCTTCCTCTCTCCCTCTCCCTTTCTCTCTCCCCCCTCCTTGAATGCTCACCACATTACCTGGTGTAGTCACTAGGGCCTCAGTGCTGTTTTGTTTCTTGAGCTGGTGTGGTTATTATGCCCATGGGCATTGATTATAGATTAACATGAATGGCCAGAGAACAACTCAAACTTTCTATTTCATCTGCTGACCTCCGCTAATGTGTGGTTTTTAGAAATATTTCCATTTCCTCTACCTTGTCACTAACATGCAAGTTTTGTTCATATTCATGTGTGCAGAATCTATAATTATTTTTAAATGTCTTATTTTTAAATAATCAGATAATGTGTTATATACCATTATGAAGTATTTAAATGAAGTATACATCTGTGGTCCTCCTTCCCCCATTACCCCACACATACTTCTTCTGCTACCCCTGTCCCCCTTTTGCAGGTTCACAGCTCTGAAGTGGAAACTTAAGGGTTCTTTGGAAAGTGAGTTGGATGGTGTTTTGCTGGAGCAAACACATGAAGAAATGTTTAGCTGAAGTGGACACAGGTGAAAGGCTAAGGGAGACACATGAAGGAGGGTTTTGCTGAAGCAGATACAGGAGAGAAGATATTCTGCTAAAGCAAGCATGTGAAAGAACATGTGATAAAGAATTCTTTGCTAATGACATATAAGTATTGATCTGTCTTACATTGTGTAATTGAGCTGCATTTGCTGTGACTCCATAGAGAGGAATGCAACAAAAATCTTCTGGTGGTTTACTGCAGTTTCTTGCCGCTTCAGTGGACTTGGGCTGATTGGGCAGTGTGATATTAGCTGAGACAGACACACATGCTAAGACAAGACACATGGTGAGGCAGGACCCATGGAGAACACGTGATATTTGGCTAGAATATAAAAAGGACTTGAGGGACAGTGATGGGGGCTGAGTGAGGTTTGCTTATAAAGCTGGGTGATGCTTGTGGGTCTTGTATATGTGCAGATCTTTGCTTCACTGAGAAAGGCACAGCCAAGAACTCTGATGTTCTTCCTGGTCCCTCCCGCTAACTCATGCTGATGCTGAGGCCTGGCTGTCTTTGCCAGGTAGTGCCACTACTGCTGGCTCATGTTTGCTATCCCGGCTCTACCAAACTGGACTGCCAGTGTATTTGTGAAGTGTTTGCAAATGGATCGAGCTGCTGCTGCAGACCCGTGAACTGAACTGTTGATTCCCAGACAACAAAGAGCTGAGCAGCTCCAAAGAACCTTTCTAAACAGGTCCACTCCCCCATACCCTCTCTTTCCCACTACCTCTGTTGGGTGGTGGGCTAAAATGGAAGTTAAAGCATTTAAGAACCATCAGTAAAAATAGGTTTTGAAAAAAATTAAAGTAATGGCTCGACTTCTTTCATGTCCTGTGTAAAAGGAACATTTATTCTCCTGTTGTAATTGTTGTCTGCGAGGCGTCCTGCCTCCATCTGCCAACCTAGGCCTGATCCTGGAAGCTTCCAGCCTCCGTACAATCTGATCAAGGCCTAGAATGTTTTCAGCCTCTGAGACCTTCTGCTCAATAAGCTCACCTTCTCTAGCTCTTTCTTAACTCTAGTTGCCTGGTGCAACTCAGCTGTTCTGGTCAGACTCCTCTCCTAGTTGACTGATTAAATCGCGCTTTTTGCTCTTGACCTCTGAATTGCTCTGCTTGCTCTCAACTAACTCTAGCAGTCTTTTCTAACCTCTGGCTCCTCATTCTCTTGCTTGTTCTGCCTTTACCTATGTCTAGCTCATTCTTTCTTTAATATGACTCTGTGAAACTCTCCTGGTAAACCTGCCTCCCTCTCCCTCTCTGCTGCCCTACTCTCCCTCTCAACTCTACTGTGCTCCACATGAACTCCACTGTATCCCTATGCTGTGTTCAAACATCCTGTAACAGTCCTATGACCCTTTTGGCCCAGTTTCCATTTTTCCTTGTCACCTAATATTATCCTTTTGTTGTCTCTGTTTGGGCCTAGGTAAAATGTTAAGGCCTAGGTAACTGTTACCTGGATAGCTTGTTATTATAAGGAAACTTTTTCATATGTTTCTGCTGTTACTAGGAAGCTTTCTAATGCCAAGATTGATGATATATTCTCTTATGTTCTATGTCCCTGGAAATCAACCATGATAGTCAGTAGAACTGTTTTGTATAGTTACCCACAATAAGCTTGAACCTGAACCAACCATTCAACAATACTTCCTGTACCTATGTACAAGCTTTTATTGTATAAGCTAGCCCTGGGATAGATTCCTACTAAGAGAGACAGACTATTTGGAATAAGACTTCCATTTTGAGTAGTGGTCTAGTAATGTTTAAGTTCCCAAGACCACACTGGGAACTGAAGTCCTACTTGGCAGAAAGAGATATGTACATGGATAACTGACATCCCGGTTGGCAAGTCCAGACATGAATGTTAGGCAAGTCCCATCTTGGTAAACAAGTTAAGACATGAATACTAGCTAGACAAATCCTCTACCACAGTTGACTACCCCAACCAATGGGAGGAAGATAAATATACAACCAAGACATGTTCCTAAGGAAATCCTCTATCCCTATATCCTGATTGGTAAAATAACTTGATGTTTGTAGATTTGTGACTTAAAAATCCTTTTGGGCCTTAACTTAGAGTCATGATTCAGTTCCCAAATCTGGTTGTGGCCCTGGTTGACCAGTCCTGGGGTGTGACTGAGATCAGTGACTATGGCTTGTGAGGTGATTCCTGAATCCCAACAGTCTGTTTTCTAGACTTTTATACCTTTACATATATGTACACACTTACACACACACACACACACACACACACACACACACACACACACTGTAGACTAAGATATACATATAGAAACAAACACATGGTTTTGTTTTCCTGAGCTTGGGTCATCTTGTTTAATATATTTTCTCTATCCACCCATTTTTCCATAAATTTCATCTTTTTTGAAAGCTGAATAATATTCTATTGTGCATATATACCACAGTTCATTACCCATTCATCTGTTGATAAACATCTAGACTTTGTCCATTTTATAATTATTTTAAAATCTTGTTTATCTTATTTTTATTTCTCTTCTTTCTTGAGTTTGTCCAGTCATATGCACTTTTTATCATTTATTTTTAGTTTATGTGCACTGGTTTTTGCCTACATGTCTGTGTGACTGTGTCAGAAGCCCTGGAACTGGAGTTACAGACTGGTGTGAGCTGTCTTGTGGTTACTGGAATTTGAACCCTGGTCCTGAGGAAAAACAGTGCTCTTATCCACCGAGTCATTTCTCCAGCTCCCAGCCAGATGAATTTTATTAATCCTTTCAGAGGGTTTTCTAATTTTTGAAATTTCCTTTTATTATTTGTTTTCAACTTGACTTCCATTCTGAAGTATTTTTTTTTAGATTTATTAATGCATTTTATGTTTATGAGTTCTCTATTTGTATGCACACCTGCATGCCAGAAGAGGGCATCAGATCCCATTAAAGATGGTTGTGAGCCACATGTGGTTGCTGGGAATTGAACTCCGGGCCTCTGGAAGAGCAGCCAGCGCTCTTAATTGCTGAGGCATCTCTCCAGCCATTCTGAAGTCTTAGTGTGCTCTTCATTGCAGAACTTCTTTAGCAGATGCTTACTTAACCTTGAGGGACTTTGGAAGCATTCATATATCTTTTTGTTGATCCAAGTGGGAGAAAATGTTGTTTGCCATTCATGACTAGAAATCAGAAATGTGAAACATTCCATAATGCTCATGACTGCAGAGTGAGTAATTTTGTTTGCAGTAGATTAATTCATTTATTTTAATTATGTTGACAGTATTTTGGCTTATGTTTGAAAAAAATCACAATTCTTTGGTAAATATTTCATTGTAAATAGCTACTTTTTACTATACTTCTATTAGTTTTTTTCATATGTATTGAAGTTGAGATTATGTAAACTATAGAATTTCTAGTCAGAAAACAAAACAAAAATACTTGTTCCTTGTACGTGTAGCTTTATACTACCTGCCTTTGCTCCAGGATCTGGTTCGTATTACCAGCCCTGATTCAGCTTCCCTTGGATCCACAGATAAAAGAAGCACACACACACACACACACACACACACACACACACACACACACACACGGTTGCTCGTTTTCAACTTGCCTTCTTGGAACAATTGCTGGATGCTACTATCTCCTTCCTGGAAAACATGCCCTTATTAATATTCTTAGCTCTGCTCCTCCCACCTGCCTTAACTTTAGTTGCTCAGTTAAATCTAGTCCCTACTAAATATCGCATACCACTCGCCTGTAGGAGCAGCCTATGCTGCCACTCCATTTCAAGACCTCTCATTGCTGCTTGGTTCTTCTCTCTCTAAAGCATGGTGAACTTCCTTTTCTTTCCTGTGTCTCTCTGCTTGCCTCCAGGGACCAAGAAGTCCTACTTATCCATTTAGCCCAGCAATTGTCCCATGGCTTTCTTTACTGACAGATCAAGACCAGGAAATACAGGGGCAAAGAGTGGAAGAGAGACTGAAGGAAAGGCCATCCAGAGACTGCCCCACCATATAGAGCATCCCACATGGACGACCCTTCCCACATATAGACACCAAGTCCAGACACTATTGCTGATGCCAAGAAGTGCTTGCTGACGGAGCCTGATACAGCTGTCTTCTAAGAGCTCTGCCAGATCCTGACCAATACAGATGCAGATGGTCACAGCCAACCATCAGACTGAGCACAGGGACCCCAATGGAGGAGTTAGGGGAAGGACTGAAGGAGCTGAAGGGAATTATCTGGCATCAATGGGAGGGGAGGCCCTTGGTCCTGTGAAGGCTTGATGCCCCAGTGTAGAGGAATGCTAGGGCGGTGAGGTGGGAGTGGGTGGGTGGGTGGGGGAGCCCCCTCATAGAAACAGGGTAAGGGGGATGACACAGGGGTTTGTAGAGGAGAAACCCGGGAAAGGGAATAATAACATTTGAAATGTAAACAAATAAAATATCCAATTCAAAAATATATTGATTATTAAAAAAAAACAATTGGGGAACAGGACTTTAGCATCAGATCCTCCTGTATATCTCACCTTTTCTGTCCAATAAAAATAATTGAAAGAAAAATCTCTTCTCCCAGACATAAATTGAACAAAACCATAACAATCATGTAAGTTACACAGTATGATATACAAATGACATCCAGTCCATTGTATTTACCAATTAGATAAAGTATTCTACCATCATTCCTAACTGAAAGGGTTATGATTTTATCTCTAGAGAATGATTAGATTTTAGCTTGTAATGCCACCTCAAAATCATGTCTTCTATTCTATAACCTCTCTCTCAATGTCAAACAACTTGAATTTGATTATGAGACTAAAACTAGTTTTCAGCCCTGTCAGAAAACTGAGAACAACTTAAACATTACCTGAGTATACAGAAAGCACCAAGCACAGCTTCTCAAACTGAAACAATTGCAGAGACATCTGACTACCTGGACAGCCCCCTAATTTCTTATAACACTGGAGCATCAGCCTTCAGCCTTCTGGCCCAGGATCATCTGCCAGATATTGCAAAGCATAATTATTAAGGACTTCTTACCTTGTCTTGACAGAGCCAACATTCGACTGTTATACATAATGTGCCCTTTTCCTGGACAATATTTTGTCTGCAGATGAACTAGTCAGTTTCTGCCAGTGGCTACCCTGCCACAATACACAACCTTGCCTGGAAGTGAAGTTGCTCAATTTCCTCTTTGAGTCAAGAAGAAGGTGCTGTCAAGAGCAGATATATCTCATAGTCACATAATTAAATAACATTAAATGTCACATTCTGTGGATTTCTGGTGTTTTCGAAGACTATCTCTCAATATATAAGGTAATCTGAACTGTTAAACCTTGACTACTCTTAGTCATTTCCAATCTATATATATAAAAAATTCTATTTTTTACCTGGTGGTGGTGGCACACACCTTTAATCCCAGCACTTCGGAGGCAGAGGCAGGTGGATTTCTGAGTTCAAGGCCAGCCTGGTCTACAAAGTGAGTTCTAGGAGAGCCAGGACTACACAGAGAAACCCTGCCTCGAAAAAGCCAAAAACAAACAAACAAAAATACCATTTTATAATTAAATCAGCATCTAACATAACCATGAGTTTGCTCTCTGGCCCTTAAGTCATATGGGTTAATCATCTAAAAACAGTTTGTAATAGCACTTATTAAAAGGTCTAATAAGTAGGTCTAAGCTTTGTATTCTTAAATGAGTTGCATAGGCACAATGCCTATCTAAGAGTAACAATATTAATCTCAAATTTTGTATCAATATAAGAAATTCATACCAATGAAAACCTTAAAGCTCTAGCAAAATAAATCCTGTACCAATGTAAGAAGTTATAACTTCAACTTTGCATCAGTTATAAAGATTTTTGCCACTTAAGATTATGGCTACACAATCTATTCCACCTATTTCCTCCCTGTTCAAAATTATGACCATTCCCAACTTATCCCTTAAAATGACAACTTTTCTATAATTTGTAAAATAACCATTACCATACCTCCAAACTCAGGAAATTGGGCTGATGACTCTCCATAACTTCTTGCTAAATAGGAGCAACAAAAGATTCTTTAGAGGGGTGGGGCAGGGTAGGAGCATTGGAAAATGTGGTAAGAGTTAAGAAAGCTAGCTTTAGCATCTTATCTAGTCTCTGTATGCTTAGGAGGCTCAGCTCTTGACTGGACGAAGTTCTGACTAGATCCATCTGCAAGGTTGAGTGAGGCAGATGAACCAGAATTCGTGGCAATCCCCTAAGTTGTTTTGGACAGCAACTTGAAGTAGGGGGTCCATGCAGGTCAGTTCAGCATGAGTTTGGTGAGTTTGTCTCACCAAAGCTGTGCATTCTGTTTTATCTAAATCTCACAACCAAAATTTTAGTGCCATTAAGATATCCATATGAGTTGTGCAGGGTGCACAGATTAGTTAAGGATGAAATTCTGCTTTTTGTTTGAGCATGTGAATTACAGCTGTCTTGGTGAATTATCGCTATAAATAGACCATTTTGACCATTCACTTTCTGTAGTAGAAGTTATCTAAATCCCGTCTCAGGGCTTCTATCTCACCTTGGTTATTGAGTCCCCAGATGAAAGACATACTCACAGCTTTTATACTTACAATAAACCTCACGCAACACAAGAGCTGAACAGATACTTAGCTTCCATGCTTAGAATCTACTTTCTTATTGATAGCCTTATTATTACTTATTATTTACTATGTTCCACATGGGATGCTCGTCGCTCCAATTTGGTAGTCCTCAGGGCTACACTTTCTTGACTGTTAACCCATGGTGGCTTCTCCTTTTCCTTCTTTTTTCTCTTCCTCTTCCTCTTCTTCCTCCTCCATTTTCTCTTCTCCTGCACATTCTCCTTCTTGTCCTTCCTCTTCCTCCAAAGCCATGAAACCTAAACCCCACATAGTCTCTTCTGCCCAACTATTATCTGTTGTCATCTTTATTTACTAATTACCATTAACAGAGGGCAGGGTTACTTATCTTATATCTACACATGGACACCTTATCTCTGGGGAAATTTTGTGGGCCCAAATTAGCATTAAAATACAAGCAGCATCAAGCCAACCCACTACAACTTTCTTTGGACTTAAGCTTTACTTTATTTGATGTTACTGAACCTATTAAAGTTTCTTTTATTTAGTGCTTCCATGACAACTTGAGCTATTGTTATATTTTAGCTCCTATGGATCCATGTGCTTTTAGGTCCATGTCTCATATTTAAAGTCATACACAAATGTACATAAATCAGGCCTAGACACACAGCATTCCATCGACACTTAACACATGTAGTGAGATATCCCATCTCACATCTTCTGTTTTTCTATGGATTTCTATTGTCACCCCTGTTTATAGTCTTGCTTTTTTGCCTCTACCTTTGTTTGGATTGCTAAGATTTGATTTTTCCATTTGTTCATCTATTAATCTGGATGGTAAATACTTTGTTGCCCCTTGTTACGGATGGGCCTGGTGCTATTCTTGTGAACCAACCCCCTAATGAACAAAGGAGCCAATCACTGGGCAAGAAGGTGGGACTTCCGGGTTGGACTGGAGGAAGAGGAATCAGGAGAGAGTTAGCTCTCTTTGGAACCAGGACAGCAGATGTAAGATGTAGCTGTCAGAGTTTCCTAGTATCATGGTGGATCACAGATTGTGTGTAGATTATTGGACTCTAGTCACCAGGCTTGCCCTGCAAGCATCGTTACTGTAAATGAAAATGCTAAGCTTTCTTACTGGTCCCTCCTTCTAATCTTGAAAGATTTCTATTTCCTTTTTTGTTTGATTGTTTTATTTTGGGGGGAATTGTTTTGTTTTTCAAGACCGGGTTTTTCTATGTATCCCTAGCTGGCATAGAACTCACTATGTGTACCCAGCTGACCTCAAACTCAGAGAGATTTGCTGGCTTCTTCCTCCTGGGTGCTGAGATTAAAGATGTGTGTTACTACACCCAGAAAAATATCTTTTCTTTAATGTATATGATTCATTTATATATATGACTATTTGCCTGCATGTAAGGATGTACATTATATACATGCCAGTTATCTGAAGAGGTCATAAAAAGGTATCAGATCCCCTTGAGTAGAATTATAGGGTCCAATTTACATGCTGGGAATCGAACCTGGGTCCTTTGCAATGCCAGTGCTCTAACTACTGAACCATTTCTCTTCCATTTCCCTTGGATGATATGTTTACTATATTTAATTTCTTGCTTGGAAATACTGCTTTACTGTTAATCTAAGCACTATAACTTTGAAGAAAAAATGTATTATGTCTCAGCTCAGGATTTTTAAGATTTTCATTTTGTCTTTGACATTTTATTATACTATGCCTATGCATCTTTTCGTTTTTTCTTCTTATGAATTGTTGACTTTTTGGATAATAATATTTTAACCATTTTGAGATATGTGTGTGTGTGTGTGTGTGTGTGTGTGTGTGCGTGCACGCGCATGCACACATATAAAATGTCACAAAATATTGCTTTTGCCTCATGCTGTGTTCTTCCTCTGGGACTCTAATTGAATACTTGCCTTTCCTATTTGCTCACAGTTCTACATATTTTTGATTAATTTGTGACTTTATACTTTATTAAAAAATAATGTCATTCATATTCTATTGCTCTAAATTCTATTACCATAAATCTGTCTTAGTCTTATACAATCTTCTGTAAAGCCACCCACTGAGTTCCTAAATAGGCTTCCATACTAGAATTTTCATTTAGATTTTCAGAACTTCTTTGATGTCTAATATTTCAAAGGTTTATCATCTTAGACTCACCAAACATGGCTGGTTTACCTTAGGTCTGATATTTAAGTGTCTAAGGCTGCTTTAGATCTGATTATTGTCTTGTTTATAGTATTTATTTACCTCCTGATTCACTTCTGTTTCCTAATTTCATTTTGGTTACTGTGATAAAATAGTCCTGTGAAAGGTAGCTTAGGAATGAAAGGTTTAACTTTCATATCCAGGTTTTACTCCATCACTACAGAGAATTCAAGGCAAGATCTTGAAGCAGTTAGTCACGTGCATAGTTAAAAAAATGAATACTTGCCTGTTCAATGCTCAGTTCACTTTCCGCTTTCTTACATAGTGCAGAGCCCAAGCCTCGAGAATGCTGCCGCCCACAGTGGCCTGTGCCTTCCCACATTGGCTACTGTTGTCACTATAACATTAATTATTAATTAATTATCCCTTAAAATGACAACCTATCTACAAATTACAAAACAACCATAACCGTACACACAAACCCAAGAGATTGGGATGATGACACTTCACACATGCTTCCTGCTGAAATGGAGTGACACAATTTTTTAAAGAGGTGGGGAGAGATAGGAAAATCAGAAAAACTGGTTAGCCTTAAGAAAGCTAGCTTTAGCATCTGTTATCCAGTCTCTGTATATTTACAAGGCTCAGGACTTCACTGAAGTTCTTACTGGAACCGTATGGAAGGCTAGATGAACTGAGTCTATTGGGAATCAGTAGCTACTCCTGATGCTGTTCTGAGAGGCAGGAAGCTGGAACAGCAGGTCATTTCAGTGTTCTTGTGGATGAATCTTATCACAGCTGTACATTCTGTGATATATGAATCTTTTTTTTTTAAGAACACGCTCCCACCCCCAAACTCCCCGGTCCATTGTCCATGCTGGAACTGCAAGTGCAGAAGAGGGAGGGGTGGGCCAGTCCAGTGCTGGCTCAGTCTGATGGTGGCTGTCCCCAGAGAATCCCTGAAGCTGAGGCTCTGAGGCTGCAGAGTCCTAGCCTGGGCTCACACAGCCTCCTACCCCGCACTGATTTTTTTAAAAGGAAAGAAAGAAAGTGGGGAAGTCTGGGAGGGGGCAGGTGACAAAACATAGGGAGAGACAACGGTTGTCAGTTGGGGAGGTGTGCTCCGCGGTGGCTCTCCTTGGCTGCCTGCCTGCCTGCCTTGGAGGGAGGCTGAGCCTCAGTTGGAGTCAGAATCTGGGGCGTCCCCTGCAGATGAAGAGCTGGAGCCTTCAGGCTCATTGTCTTCATCCTCCCCCTCCTCCTCATCTTCGTCGTCATCCTCTGTACAGAGCCATATTGGGGCAGTCATGCACTTGGTCGGAGTTTGACTGGAGTTTGACGTTGGTCAAGGACAATCCCTGGCTTTGGGCAGGAATCTGTCATAAGAACATAATAGGAAAGTAGGTGAAAGCAGGAATTTTTATCCTTGGGTGGAGTGCTAAGAGTGTACTTGACTATGGTCAAGGTTAACTTCTCCCAAATAGCCAGGATCCTGCTCCACCTAGGGTGGAGTGCTTGAAGTTCATTGTTCCTCCAGGTCTAGGAATTCCTGAATTAAGCAGGTGACCCACCCAGCTGCCAGAGCAGACAAAACGAGGACCTCCAAGAGAAGCTAGACAACTTCCACCAGAACTCAGCCTGGAGTCTGGGGGGAAAGGTTTTACCCAAACTGTTAAAAGGTCTGGCACCATTAAAGTTTCCGGCTTTGATCAGTGAATATTGTCTTGGCCCTTTTTCTTTTCGCCCCTTCCCTATTCATCCCTCAGCTTCTGTTCCAGCAACCCACTTCGTAATAGCTGCAGGCAGCTATGGAACCCAACAATCCTCCTCCTCATTCTCATCCCCATCCTCGCTTTCATCTTCACTGCTCGACTCAGAAGAGTCCCCACCATGCTCGGACAAGTCACCATTCTCATCGTCTTCCTCTTCCTCCTCGTCATCCTCATCTTCCTCATCGTCGTCCTCCTCGGACTCCAACTTGGACTGAAGGGTGGTCCGGTTAGACTTGTGGTTTGGGCCTCCAAGCTTGGTCATGTTCTTACGTTTATTGGAGATGTATTCTTTGTATGCTGCGCAGTCCTGGGGAGACAGGCTCTTGACCCAGAGGTCCAAGTGTCGCTTGTACTGCCTCTGCTGCTCCTCTGCCAGCTTCTTACAGTGCTCCTTCTGACTCTGGGAGATCCGCTGCCAGAGGCTGCCAATCTCCACCTTGCGCTCCTTCAGCTCCAGGTGATTTAGTTCCCCATTGGACAGCAGCTCCTGGGAGAACTTCTGGTAACCATTTATCTGAGGCTTCTTGGGAACTGCCTGGACCTTCATTGTCTTGGAAGAGTTTGTAGCAGCTGGAGGGGCCCGTATCTCACTTACCTCTCTCTCTCATATCCTTTTTGGTCTTCTGCTGCCTTCTTAATCCACATCAGCTTCTCCTTCTCCGTGTTGTTCCAAGTCATCTCCATGGCTTTCAAGGCTTTCACCAGGTCATTCTTAAAGCGGGCCAGATAGTCTCCGATGACACTCTGCTGCCAGATTTCCTCAGCTCTCTTGGGTGACTCTGGCAGCTTGTCCCTATGTTCATGCTCCCCGCCCGGCTTCCTCTCAGATTGTGCCTTCAGCGCAGCCTCCTGGGCCTTATATTTAGCCTTCTTCTTCTCAGACAAGTCATTCCACGTGTGGGCCAGCAGGCGTGTCAGCTCGCTTTCCGAAAGCTCAGGTCGTTCCTCTTTTTTTTTTTTTTAAATGTGTAGACCAGGCTGGCCTCGAACTCCAGATCCCCCTTCCTCTGCCTCCTTCAGCAAATCCTACCAGCCTGTGCCACCAGAACAGGCAGGTCGTTCATCTTGTAGCTGCCTTCACTTCTCCTCTGAGAAGATGAACATGGCAGACACGGGCCGCTTGGGCTTCTCGGAACCACACTTGCCACCTTCCTGTGAAGGCTTCTTAGAGGCTAGGCTGGTGGTCTGCTTCTTCTTAATGTTTAGCATCTTTTCCTCCTCCAGTACCCGCTGCTGCTCTTTATCCGACAAGCTCTCAAGGAACCGTGGCAGCCCCACCTTGTAATCCTTCTTTTTCTGGTCACATTTCTTGTGATAAGAATTTTTTTCCTTCTGGGAGAGCAGCTTCCATTGCAGGCTGCGTAGCACCATGAGCTCAGTGCTGGACACATCCTTCATGTTGGCCATGAGCTCTGCACAATACAGGGAGCAGCTGTTCGGAGCTGGTTTGATGGGTCGTCTATCAAACTTGTCCTTGAGCTGGCGTTCTGCCTTGGTGAGGGTAGATTTGGTGATACCTTCCTCACTAATGTTAAGCTCAGGGTGCTTCTGGATATAATTGTGTATAATCTCATCTGGCTGCACTTTGAGATACAGTGTCTTCTCGTGGGTATACCACAGTTGCTGGGGAGTTTTGGGCTTCTTGGAAATGTCCGACTTCTTGGCATTCTGGATGAGGGCAGGGTGATCCTCCCTGAATCGGGCCAGGTTTCGCTCGAACTCCTGTTTCTCCCTCTGGAAGTCCTGCATATATTTCATCTTCTTCTTCTCTGGACGTTCCTGGTATTTCTTAGACAGGATCTTAGTCAGGTCCAGGTTGCTCATCTCAGATGCAGTTTTGCATACTTGGCCTGCTTCTCCATGAAGAAGCAGAAGTAAGGGGTGAGAGGCTTCTTTGGAAAATTTGGGTGTTTCTTGAGTTGTTTGCCTTTGTAAGGGTTTTTAACATGTTCCTGAGCATCGGGGATCAATTCTGTCAACGTACGGAACTTCCTTACCTCGTTAGAAATCTCCACCCATTTGAGCTTGCACATATCTCCCGAGAAATCCTTAAATGCAACTTTTTCCCAGTCCATATGCGACTCTGTGGTTTTGAACTTGGAGCTGTCATTGGATAGAAAGTTGTTCCTCATGCATTTCAGCAAAGCCAGCATTCTTGGCCTTCGGGGGGGGGGGGGCAGCCATTTCCAGGTCTGTGGGTCAGTCCACTTCTCTATTCATTCTCCAGCTATCCAGCCACCTCCTCGGTCGCGCTGGCCAGGTGACTTGGGATCAAAGCCACCTCACCCCGGGGCAGCTTGGCCTCTATATATGAATCTTACAACCAAAATTTCAGTACTGTTAAGATATTAGTATGGATTATGCAAGGTGCACAGATCAGCTAAGGATGAATTTTTTTGTTCCTTGTTTGAGCAGGTGAAAGACAACTACCCTTTAATGAGTTAGTTTGATCAATAACCAATTGTAATAAATCTCCCCCTATGCCATGTGAAGGATGACAAGATGAATCTTAAGCATTCTACAACAGGGCAGTGGTGGCACATGCCTGTAATCCCAGCACTTGGGAGGCAGAGGCAGGCGGATTTCTGAGTTCAAGGCCAGCCTGGTCTACAGAGTGAGTTCCAGGACAGAGAGGGCTACACAGAGAAACCCTGTCTCGAAAAAACAAAACAAAACAAAAAAGCCCAAACAAACAAACAAAAAATAACCAAAAGATTCCACAACCAACAATATTTATCGTCTAATTTTAGCTGAACTTTTGGCTAGAGACATTTTTATGTCTAAGCCAGTTGTAGGGCTGTTCCCATGTGAAGGAATCAACAAATCAAGTTACCTGTTCTGCTTGATCCTTTTGAATATTTCTTTTCTGTAGCCAAGATCTTCCGGGGGTCTTCCCCTGTCATCTCTGATCCATATTACTCTGGAAGTGATTCAAAGTCTTTTCTTCTTTCCTATTAACACAAATACAGAGTCTCTCTCCCAAAACTGCATATCCTTGGTCCAGTACCCTAAAATCATCCAAGGTATAAATTGATTCAATTTAGTAGCTTCACCTGTCTCCCAGAGGATTTTCAATATCATAACCACCAAACTTATAACCACATACATTTTGATAATTGAAACAATTCAAAACAATTAAAGCAATCTAAACAAGCATTATCTGTTCAGACAGTGTTCCTTTACTATCTCCGGCTTTGTTATACAAGATCAAGTTTCTACTACCTGTCTGAGATAAATTTATCTTCCTATCTCCTGCTCTTGCCCTACAATTTAAGATCAAAGCCTCAATTTATTTATTCATCAATGTATACTTAAATCCCCCTGCTGTGCAATTAATACCCTTTCCTATTTAACTTCTTATGCTTTCCTATGTATTTAATGTCAATTACATTCTCTTCAACATACTTTATGAACCTATTTTAGGCTGTTAATTTGTCATACCAGGCTAAACAACACCAGAATTCCTGCTCAGACCACGTTCAAAAGAACCCAAGTGCTGGCCTCGCATTGACTTTTTCAATTTTCTTTTAATGTATTTTCTCTTTCGTTCTCAATTCTATCTCTGTGCCTTTGTTTCCTACATTTGAGATCAGAAGCCTGTATTTCTTTATTCGATACCTAAAAACACTTAAACAATTATCATTATTTCTTCTATCCTTAAAACAAACTAATATCCTTGTTTCCTATGTTATTCAGGCCTGGAGCATGTAATTTTTAAAAACACGCTATTGCTTTGCCTGTGACTGAAGCCGACCCTGGCTCCTTCCCTGCTTAGTTCTGAGACTGGCTGCTGCCCACACCACTCACAACTTCCCTGGGTGACACAGGATTTTCCCTGTGTAATTACATCAGTGCAGAGGAGGTCTGTGATTGGACAGGGAAAAGGGATGCGGGGCTAATTTGAAGAGACAGAGAGTCTCAGAGTAGGAAAGGAAGATGGCTGCTGACATGTACCTCCGTGGTGTTTTCCAGCCACAAGTAGCCATTTCACAAGATTAGAAATATTAGGATAAAGCTTTTATCATTATCAATTGGTTCTGAAATTATTGTATTGGTATCTTGTAAATCTGATTGAATCTGATTGGTTAACTAAGCATTAAGAGTCTTGATTCTCCTGGGGTATTGGATATTGTGATATGATGTCTGACCGTAGGGTGCGTGGTAGGGAGAAGAAGGGGGGCGCGCTGGAGAGATGGCCCAGCGGGAGCCCTGTGGTCTGGTGTGGCTGAAGAGTTGGCAAGCCCACTGGAGTGCAGAAGCGTGCTTTGGCCCCGTGGAGAGTTGGATCATTTTTTAATATTTCCTGCAACATCTGGGAGCTGTTTGGTTCTACCTGCTCACTCTCGGATTCCCTTTCGTTCCTCTCAGCTTAGCTTCCCCACGCTGCCATCACTGACCTGGCTTTTCTCTCTACCCACCTTTGCTCTGCAGATGAAAAGCGCACAGACAGCTTTATTACTTTAGAATTTGCCTACTTAACACAATGGCTGAACACAGAGGCTCCTGCCCTAAAGTTACAAGCTAACCTGTTTTAGGGAACCAGACTTTAGTATCAGCACCTCCCCCTTAGCCTGCCTTATCTCAGCGGGAGCTCTCAGCATCTGTGGCTTGAACTTTCCGAGGCCCCTAGAAGTCTTTGTGAAGGGCCCAGGGTAGATCCCCGCCCACACCTTTTGTTCTAGTTCCAAACCTGCGCAGCTAGGGGAGGAGCTTGACTCTGTTAGGCTCAGCTGAGAAACCAATTCTCCCCACCTCCTAATCTCAAGTCATGGCGTGTGTTTTCCATTTTGGAATCTCTAATTAATTTTTAAAAGTGAGTATAAGCCTAACACATTGGACTCCATCTGTTGCATAAATTAAATACGCTACTCAAATCTTCCCACTGGCAGCTTGCCACCCGCCAAAATGCTCTGATTCCACACACGCCCGGCATTATATTTAATGTGCCTTAAACAACAGTGGCTGGGCACTTCCAAACCTCTCCGCAGCTAACACACTCCCCCCTTGGATACTCCTAAATTATTACTTGCTAAAATCTATATTACATCTTTGCTACCCCAGACCCAGTAGGGGAAAGGGCCCCTGGGGCTGCTCTTCCCCCCACTCTTTCATGGCTGAATGTTCTCTCCCGCAGCTCTCATTTCGTACCCCCACTTTCCCGGCTTAGTGATACTACCTCCCCCTTCCTGTTGTTCCCTTGCCCGGGAAATCTAAAGTCCCGCATCTGTCTCCATGCCTAGCCGCTGGCCACCGGTAACTCTACTTACATTGGTAAGAACCAGCTGGGGACAGGGACCCTCAGCATCTCACACACAGACGTGCAGACTCCCATGTGATTTGGCAACCCAATTAATATAAGCAATAAACCAAATCTACAACTAAACAAACATCATTTTCATAAGACTTGAGATTGTAATGGCAGCTAGCAGAGGCCAGGTTTTGTGGCAAAGAAGGAGGAATGGGCGAGACTGGCCAATGGATGCAAAGCCACAGCCAGACAGAATCAAGAGGTTTACTGCTGGCCTGATCTAATGCAGGCTGCATATCTGTGGAGAAGCCCAGCCGGCAGGGGTCCTCGGTCCAGTCTGGTGGCTGGAGACGCTGAGAGGCCTGTTCCATTGCTCCAACACGGCGGGTTTAGATAAGAGGAGATAGCCCATGACTGTAAAGCTTTATTGTAGAGAAATAAAGTGAAAAGGGGGAGGTAGAGAAGTAAAAAGTAGGGGGAAAGAAAAGAGATAGAAAAGTAAAGAGAGAAAGAAGAGATAGAGGGGTGAGAGCTGGCCATGACCACGTGGAAAGAGGGGAAAAAGAATGGGGGAGGGGGCAGAGGAGTCAAGAGACAAGGGAGAGAGTGAGAGAAGAAAGGAGGGCAAGAGAGCCCCGGGAGCGAGGAAGAGCCCTGCATCCCCTTTTAGAGTGGGCTGAGCTACCTGGCTGTTGCCAGGCAACTGTGGGGCGGGGCAAACCTGGCTGCAGCTAGGTGATTGTGGGGGTGGAGTCTAGCCAGAACACTAGGGGTCTGGGGCGTGGCCCTACATGACTGATGGTCACAGGGTTTTGTCCAACATTTTACCACACGGTGAGTGAAGACAAAGATGGTGTACTACTACGCATTTGAAAGAGCAGCTAGAAGAGAGACTTCTGACAGTTTTTCAGAAAAGGAATAGTCAGTGCCAGTAACAGTTGCTTTTGAATGGATTCCACACATGGACTTGGATTAAAATATCTCATGCTATTTCCTAAATACATATAATCTATTTTAGTATAAAAAATCAGTATCTCATTTATTTCTTATGTTTTTCTGACAATCTTGATTTTTTTGAACACAAATAAACTTATTCTATATCCTGTAGGGGATTAGTCTGATTCTGCTTGTATTTAAGTGCTAAATATTGGTTATAGTGGGTTTGGGCTAATGCTGCTTGCATTCTAATGTTAATTTGGGTCCTCCAAAACCATTTGCACAAGAGAATACACTTGTAAGAAACCGAGGGATGCTGCCCCCAGTTAATTCTGATTGGCAAATAAAATGCCAGCAACCAATAGCTGCAGAGAAGAAACATAGGAAGGTTTTAGGTTTCCCAGACTTGGGAGGATGAGGAAAGAGAGAAGGAAGGAAGCCGCCATGCCTTACAAGTGTGTGCAGGAGAGAGACAAGAGCCACCATGGGGTGGAGACACAAGGAAAGTGCCCTGAACTCTAGGCCAAGAGAACATGGTGCAGAGAGAGGGCTGACTGATTGGAGTTGAGAGCAGCCAGGATGGAGCATAGAAATTATAGGTAGAAGGTAGATTCTAGCAGTATGGAGGGTAGGCAGTTACCCAGCTATTGTGCTACTTGAGACATATTAAAATAAAAAGGCTGTGAGTAAATTTCATTAGGAAACATAAACCACTGAGGTGGGTAGTAATCCCATACCAGGATTTATTAAAATTTATAACTACAAATGGCGCCCAACTTGGGGCAAAGACTCACTTTTAAAAAAATTAATAGGAGAGTCACAAATGAAAAACATGTCATCCCTTTAAGATTAGGAGGCAAGGAGAATCAGTTTCTTTGCCACACTGTGTGGTTTCTCCCCTAACCATGCATGTTTGGGACTAGGAGGTTCATGGCTTAAAATTAAGACACAGCTGCACCCCCAAGTTCACCCAGGCACACTGAGGCTTTCTCAAATGCTTCTAAGCTGTGACAGAGAGCTTAACCTGCAGATACTTGGAGCTCTTGCTGAGAATAAAGGGCAGGCTATACAAAGAGAAGGCTTAAATTAAGATAGGAATAGAAAATTTAATGGAACTGTAAGAAGTCAATGCTATGTCAGCAACTGGGTTCTTTGAATGTGGGCTCTGTGGGAATTCTGTGATCACTTAGCCTGGCATTGACCCATAAATTGGACTGAGAATAAGCTTGTACAGAAAATAGAAGTTAATTTAATTGACGTTAAATACCTAGAATAGAATGTTAATTAAATTTCTCTAAAGAGAAAAGGGATATAATTATATACCTACCGATGCTAATCTTCTTAGAAGGGAGGAATAAATGAAAATTGCTTTCATTGCTTTAAGGATAGAAGGGAGAAATAATGGTAATCGTCTAAGTGTTTTTAACTATACACAGAAGAATAAAGAAATCCAGGCCTTTGGTCTCAAATATAAGGAACAAAGGCACAGAGACAGAGAGAAACCCTATCTTAATAAATAACATTTATTGTTTTAAATTGTTTTAATTGGAGCTTGAGAGATGGCTCAGTGGTTAAGAGCACTGACTGCTCTTCTAGAGGTACTGAGTTCAAGTCTCAGCAACCACATGGTGGCTCGCAACCATCTCTAATGGAATCTGTCGCCTCTTCTGGTGTGTCTGAAAACAGCTGCAGTGCATTCATAAGCATAAAATAAATAAATGAATCTTTTAAAAATTGTTTTAATTGTTTTGAGTTGTTTTAATTATAAAATGAAGGTGGTTATAAGTTTGGTGGCATTTGTTTGTTTCTTTGTTTTTTTGTTTTTTTGGATTTGGTTTTTTGAGACAGGGTTTCTCTGTGTAGCCCTGGCTGTCCTGGAACTCACTCTGTAGACCAGGCTGGCCTTGAACTCAGAAATCCGCCTGCCTCTGCCTCCCAGAGTGCTGGGATTACAGGCATGTGCCACCACTGCCTGGCAAGTTTGGTGGTATTAATGACATTACTAATCCTCTGGAAGAGAGGGAAGGGAAGAGGCTGCTAAATTGAATCAATTGATTTTAAATTGTCAGACTAAGAACATGCTATTTTGGGTGAAGGGCTCTGTATTTGTGTTAACAGGAAAGGAGAAAAGGCTTTGTAACTCTCCCAAAGTAATATGGATCAGACATGACAGAGGAAGACCCCCTGGAGATCTTGGCTGTAAACAGGAAAGAAAAATTCTAGAAGACCGAACCCCCTACATGGGAACAGCCCTGAAACTGGCTGAGACATAAAAATGTCACTAGCCAAAATTTCAGCCATGAACAGCCAATAAATCTCCCTGGTTACACAATCCTCAAAATTCATCCTGTCATCTTTTCATATGGCATGAATGAAGATTTATTACAATTTGGTCATTGATCAAACTAACTCAAAAAAAAGACAGTTGTCTTTGACCTGCTCAAAGTAGAAACAAAAATTCATCCTCAACTGATCTTTGCACCTTCCACAATGCAGACAAATATCTTTATAGAACTAAATATTGGTTGTAAGTTTCACATATTACAAAATTAAACACCAAGATGCAGCTCTGACAAGATTCTCCCAAGGGATGCTGAGAGGACCTGCTGTGGCAGCTCCCTGCCTGATCCTGCCTCACCTGGTGCCATTTCCAAAGACTTGCTTCCAGTGTAGTTCAAGAATGGCTGTTGATCCTCAGTGACCTCAGTTCATCCAGCCTTTCAGATGGTTCCAGTCAGGACTTCAGTTAAGCCCTGAACTTTCTCAGCATACAAAAACTGGACAACAAATGCCACATCTAGCTTTCTCACCATTTTTGCTAATTTTCTTGTTCCCCCCACCCCTCAAGAAAAAAAGAAATTCTTTGCCCCAATTCAGCAGGGAGCAGTCAAGGAAAACCATTACCCTAATCCCTTTAGTTTTGGTGTCTGATTATCATTATTTTAAGAATTATAGATGTATTGTCGTTTTAAGGGGTAATTTGGAAATGGTTTCAATTTTGGACAGGGAAGAAACTAAATAGAGAACTTAGACTTGTGGATTTCTATCTTTCCTTTCCTCTTTTCTATCATTTCTTTCTTCAGTAAAGGGAAGGGGGTTGAAAGGGGAAAGGGAGGCATAGAGTGATATTATAGAAATTAGACAAATAGGGATGGATTAGTAAATTTACTCTTAAACAAAGCCTTTTATAGACATAATCTTACATTGGTAGAAAGCTTTATAGTTTGATGCAGAATTAAAATTATATTTCCTTATATTGATATAGAACTTAGATATTGATACAGATTTAAGGTGTTAATTGGTATAAATCTTTGTATATTGATACAAAATTTAAACTTAATTTTGTAACTCTTAGATAGGCATTGTGCCTATGCAACTCATTTAAGAACACAAGGCTGAGACCCAGTCCTTCTGCTAGCTGATAGAACAAACTTGTTAAGATGATTAAGTAATGCAAGTTAATAGTCAGATAGTAAATTCATGGTCATATTAGATTCTCTTTTAATTAGAATGAAATAGTTTCAGGATTATTCAAATAATAAATAGCTAAGAGTAATCATTATTTAACAATTCAATTAAAGTATATATAGATAGATGGTCTTCACTGAGTCAGAGATCCACAGAATATGACATTTAAAATCATCATATTATTAATAGATCTAAGGGACATGTCTGCTCCTGCCAGTGCCCCCCATTCCATTTCAAAGAAGATATTGATCACCATTACCTCCAGCCAGAGGTGGAGTTGCCTCAATTGTGGCAAGCTAGCTTCTGGGGAAGAAATGCCCTAACTTCATTTTTAGACAAATATGTTCAATTTTTTTGACAAAATACTGTCCAAAGGGGACAACTGGGTACAGGATAGCTGACTGCTAAGCTCTGTCAAGACAGGTTAAGCTGGTTCTTAATAATCCATGCTTCACTTAAGGTCTGTCAGATATTCTGGGCCAAAGGCCCAACGTCATAAGGAATACTGGGGACTGACCAGGCAGTCAGCTGTCTCTGCCAAACGTGTAAGTTTTGGAAGCTATGACTCACGCTTGCTGCATATTCAGGTAATATGTAATTCCTTTTCAAATCTCTGGCAGGACTGAAGACTAGTTATAGCCTTGCAATTGAACTTAAGTTGTTTAGCATTAAAGAAGATGTCCCAGGTTTGAAAGGATGGTTTTCAGATAGTAATGCAAGTTAAAATCAAACATTATTGGGCTAGAGAATCATAAACTCTTTAAGTTAGGATAGAGGATAGAAGATAGAACACTTTATCTATATTACTGGACATTATAAATTACCTTATAATTTTTACAATTGTTATAATTGTGTTCAATTTATACCTGAAAGAGAAGAATGAAAAGCAAATCACCCCCCCCCCCAAAAGAAAGAGTCAGGGCACTTCACTTTCAGTTTTTCAGGGGCACTGCCAGTTAATTCAGTTGTGTGCTTGAGGCTCTAGTGGTACCTATGGCAAAAGCCTTTTCTGAGCCAAAAGCATACTAATTGTGGTCTCCCGGCAAGATATCTCACTAGTACTGTAACCACACGGTATTCCGCTGGTGTTGCCCCCTGGACTCCTCTGACAGCCTTTTTTTGCATGCTGGTGAAGCCTGAGAAAGTTTATAGAGTACTGAGCTGGGAATGTCACGTTTTACCAGAATCATAAGGGCAATTTGAGATGCATCATAGGTTTGGCTATCATTTGCAGTCCTTTAATTACCTTTTATTAAAATCTTTATCCTAATTACCTTTTATTATTTTAATTACTCTTATTACCTTGGTATTAGTGTGTCTCCTGATTCATGTAGAATCTCTTAATGTGAAACTACTCAGAGGCACAGCCTGGAACCAGGAAGCAACCATACCATGAGAGAGGACCCTTGGATAGAATCTGTCTTTGTAAGATGGGTAAGCAGGTAGATTCCCCCTTCTCTTCCACAGTCCCACCATAGCATCTCTTCACATGATGTATCTTGAGCTGAGAAAGAGGTTTCGTCAGACATTAAACTCATTGACACACTGATTTGAACAGCGCTGTCTTTGAAACTGTAAGAAATTAATACATGTACAGTGTATGAATTATCCAGTGCTATGCTCTACTACAGGAGCAAAATCGCTCTCAAACAGATGCGATTGTCACATTCAACTTGTCTTCCAAAACTCCGATAGAAATGTTGAGAGGCCAAATCTTTTAAGTTCAGACTCCAATTTAGAGAACCTGTCCTAAGTTTAAATTCAGTTAAACTAACAGGCTGGTACCTAGCATTAGTTTCCAAGTGCCCCCCCCCAACAAAACCCAGTCTCTAGGCTAATCCCCAACAACACCAGAGTCTCTAGGTTACAACTCCAATAAGACCAGTGTCTCCAGGTTATCCCCCCATCAAACCTGCACCCCCAGGTTACAAGCCCACCCCCTGCCTAATGACCACCAATGCAAAGGGGAGCAGAAATTAAGTTTGTGATATGACTCCCAGCACCAACCAATTATGTTAAAGACCACAGTAGCTTTCCAATTAGATGTTTGCACATTTACCTCCCAATAGCTGCTTACTATAAAGCCTTTCCCTAATAGATATTCAGGGCTCCCCCATCACCAAAACTGTCCTGTGTGACAGTGGTGTGTTGGGAGTGGGTCCCAAGCTAGCTCAAATAGAATAAAGACCCCTCTGTGAGTTACATCAGATCAGCACCTGTCTGTTTTTTGAGGGGAGGATCACTAACATTTCTCTGGCACTACAAAGTTACATTAGAAAACTAAAAATTGAAATAATTTTTAAAAATGGTTGATTGTATCAAAAAGTTATGCTGATCTCACAGAATAAGTTTTTAAAAATATTTTTGGAATATATCATAACAAAGATATTCTTTTGTTGCAGGATATTTGATCACACTTGAACCCTAAGATTGTGTTAGTTACTGGGAAAAAATTGTTTCTAGCTGTCTTGTGGCTTAGCCCTTAACACACACCTTTAATTTCCCTGGTTGGAAATATATACACACACCTTTAATTTTACAAAACTTGCCTGTTTCATGTAGATTTTGGTATTTGTGTGGTTTCTCTTGTGACTTCCTTAGTTTAAAACAGGATTTCGGTGCTTACTGTTGACCTTACAATTTCCTACCTAGTTTCATTTTTACTACTGTAACAGAATTCAAAAAGTGGAACCATTTATAAATAATCAGTCTTATCTTAAGTTAGGAAGTTCAGTTTCCAAGTGCCGATGCCTAAGACAAGCCTTCCCCACAACCTCACAGTGACCAGCTCTCACACAGGAGACCCTCCTTGTTATAATACCATATACTCATCAGGAGTGAACCTTTCTCATGGCTCTGTCTAATTAGCCTTCACCTCCAGATAGACATGACACATGAGTAGGATTTCCAATTGAACCTTCAGGACCACATTCGAGCTTAAGGCAATCATTTGTTGCTTTCAGAAGTCTCACTCCACTTGTGCTCTGGCTCTGATGCCCATTCATTCAAGATTACACTTGACCAGCTTGTGAGAAATCATAGGGCAAGGTCACTGGCTATCAGCTTTGGCCTCACTTTGGTGATGAGCTTTTAAGGTCCTGGCTCAGGCCTCTGACATCATCATCATCAAATACCAGAGCCTGTGGTCATAATGATCTTGCTGAATCCATGAGTCATCCTAACGGGACCACATCCCCTAGATTCACCTCCATTTTCTGTTTATCCATCTCCTTTTTTTTTAACTACCTCCTTTTCATCTTTTCCCCTTTTTCTTCAGTCTGGGACCCAAGAGGATATAGTAATGCCTCCCATATCTAGGGTGTTCTTTTATCTTCAGTTAAACCTTCTAGAAACTCCTGAAGATATCCAAAAGTTTGTCTCTTATGTGATTTTAAGGTTTGACAATCAAAACTTATGGTCATAGGGGTCTTACTGAACAAATGCATATTTCTTCAGGTATCACCTGTCAATAAAAAAAGCCCATGGCAGGAAATAGAAAGTGGAGCACTGGGAAAAAGAAAGAGGATTCTGGGAAATGGTGAGAGGTGTGTGAGATTCATGAGCTAGACCCTGAGGATGAAGTGGGCTGGGCCTAAAGGAGAGGTAACTAACACAGAGATAGATGAATTCAGGTTAGATTCAATGGAGATTTGCCCCAGGAATGCTGAGGAGAAGGAGGTAAGAAGACAAGGAGAGAAAACCAGCAACATAGCTGAACCCAGGCTAGAATAAAAGGGATAATAAATTAAGAGAATGTCAGAGAGTAAGCCAAAGTTTATGGCCTAGGCATTCGGTAATCAATGTGTAGTCTCAGAGTTGTTGTTCTGGGAGAAGGGTCTGGGAAGGATTTTATTTTTTACATTCAGGCCTTGTGAGCAGGGAAGTGCAGTGGGGGATTCAGCGACTCCCCATGCTCTCTAGAGACTGGCAGCTGCAGCTGCTCTTCTCAGGAACCCTAATTCTTATCTCCAAATGGCCTTGATAGGGCAAGGTTCATGTCCCAAACCTGCCCCCCCCCATCTGCCCTGCAAATTGGAAAGGCAAAAGGCTAACTCCTCAGAAGGCTTGCTATTGGGGTGTCAAGCCACATGGTAGGAACTCGGCATTGATCAAGGTGAACTTCCTCTCCCAGCCTTTGTTGAGCAGGGATTCCTGTGCTAGTCAGGATCCTGCTCTACCTAAGGTGGAGTGCTCAGAGTGAAGGTGAAGTTCATTGTTCCTCCAGGTCTACAAATTCCTGAATTAAGCAGATGACCCACCCAGCTGCCTGAGCAGTGTAGCCATTGCCCAATGAACAGCAAGACCACTTCCCCAGAGCACACCCCCGAGTTTGGGGGAAGGGACTCACCCAAACCCTTAAATTGTCAGACCACCATTAAACTTTGGGCCTCGATCAGCAATTGGGTTGTCCTGGCCTCTGTTTTTTTCACTGCTCCCCCCTCCCATCTATCCCCAGCTTCTCTTCCAGGGATCCACTTCATTGTAACTGCTGGTACTTACAGAATGGTGCCCAACATGGGGCTGGACACAGGAAAGTCTTCTGAGGGGACCCTGTCTTGGCGAAGCTTCACAGAAAACGGAAAAAGATAGTATCCTGCACGTTGAGCAACTATAGGTGCAGAAGGATATTGACTAAGTGAGGCAGCATCGACCCAATGCTGAACTCACTTGGGGCAGACAGTGGAAAATGGGGTAGGAACTTTATAGGCGTTTGTCTGTAGCCTCCAAGAGCCGCTTCAGGACGGTTTGAAAAATGAAAGAGAAAGAGAGAAGGAAAATGGATTTTAAAACTCTCCTAGGGAGAAGTGGAAATATAGAGAGGTCCTGTTTCCTCTGTGAACCCTACTGGAGATATTCTTAGTACTGTGCAGCACACTTCCCTTTCTATGTATTATTTGTCTTTGGTGACACCAATTTGTATGTGTCAATTTGTGTCTGTTTTTGTTTGGTTGTTTGAATGACTGTTGTTCTATGTTCCATGTTAAAAAGAAAAATTGGTAAAAGTTTCATCTGCTGGCGGTCTCTTATTCTAGTTGCAGTTTACACAGCAGAGGCTGATTTAAGGTGTGACCTTAAATCACACCTGAAGGTGTGACTCAGCTAGGAGTCAAACATAGCTAGAGAGAAAGCTGCTTTTTAAAGGGGCCAGCAGTCTCAAGTTTTAGGGCAAGTGGGCTAATGGGTATTTCTCCTAGAAAAATCTCTGCAATTGTGATGATTGGGCTCAAAGTGCTTTTTTTCCTCTTAAAATTACAGCTAGAAAAGGAAAAAAATTCATTTGGATTAAATTAATGAGATTCATATAATCACTCTATTTTTGTTTCTAATTGGTCTTAAAGGTATAAGTATGTTTTTGCATGTCTTGAATATAGAGAGTATTGGCTTAGAAGTCATTGGGCATGACACCCCAATATGGCTCTGTACAGAAGTGCAGTGGGGGATTCAGCAACTGCCCATGCTCTCTAGAGACTACAGAGGCACTCCTCAGGAACCCTAATTCTTATTTCCAAATGGCCTTGATAAGGCAAGGTTCATGCTCCAAACCTGCCCCCCACCCCCACCCCACAAATTGGAAAGGCAAATAGCTATCTTCCCAGAAGACTTGCTCTTTTTATTTGGAAGGAGGTGTGAAGTGGAAACTTCTGGTTTCTTTGGAGATTTGGTCATGTCATGAGATGTTCTGGAAACCGTCTTATGAGAGAATGTTTTACTAAGAACAGATGTGTTTTTTCTGGAAATCTGTCTGGTGAGAGGGAGTGAGATACTTTGCTAGAGCAGATGCTCGAACACAAATGGTGGAGCATCTTGGTTTCCTCTGTATTGAACTGCCATTGCTGATTCCTGAATGGTGTTTGCCAGTGAATCAAGCTAAACTGCTGCTCTGACTCGTGTGAACTGAACTGCTGATGTCCTGACAGTGCAGATTGGATTCTCTCAAATAAAAAACAAAACAAAAAGCCCCAAAACACCTATTTCTAAACAGGTTCACATTCCCCCTTTGCCCTATTAATCTTTCCTTTCCACTGCCTCTGGTGGGCCGTGGGCAAGAAGGGAGGTTAAAGTGTGTTTAAGAATCCTTAGCAAAGTAGGTTTTGAAAATTCTAGATGTGCCCAGCATCCTTTGAGGAGCACCCTTCCCTAGTTTGGGATCCTGGATTGTGTCAGATTAGGGAAAGTTAGCAGAGTGCTAGTGCATAGAAATAAAACTAGCACACTTCCCATGGCACATGCTAAGCGAGGTGGAAGGAATATGAGAGGAGCATCGCAGGTGGCCCCAGTGTCCCAGGCAGGAGTGAGGGAGTGAGTGTGTACCTCCACATTTCCTAGAGCCAATGCTTCAGATGAGAAATGAAGTTAGTGCGAGTCGGCTGTGGCCCAGACATCTTTTTCAAGTGCCTTTGAAAAGTGCATTGAAAAGCTTCATGTGATCTTCACAGTAGCTCTGGTGAAATAAAAGGTCATAGGTCCCTCTGTGGAAGGACTGGAGAAAAGCTAACGAAAACTCTTAAATATTTTATTGCCATCCTTCCTCAGGGGAACCTAACCATTCCTTCATTCAAGGGGATCTGGGTCTGGAAACCGGCTCAAGTCTAGAAATTAGTTCACAGGCCTAGATTCCCTTTGCCATGATCCAGTGTAGCCTGTTTCTCTGCCATTTACTTGAGAATTTCTCTACTTACATAGATCAAACAAAAATACAATCTGTTTCCTATTTATTTCAAGCCTGAAAATACTGTGGTCAAATAGCCAGTATCAAAGGACCATACAAGTCAGATACCTTTAAATTCGCTTTACCTGTGCTGACCCTTGTGGACATTACTTTGTTTGTGCCGTCCACTATGACAACTACAGCCATCCTGCCTTTGGTGATTCAGTGCTGTGACGCCTGGCCCCTGCTACCTTGGGGTTCAATTAAGCCCCCTGCATTGAATTTATCCAACTGAGAAGCGATGTCTCCAACCCTGAGGTTGGCACAAGGGAAAGGGCAACAATAAGGCTCTTCAAATGTGCTGGTATCTCTCACCATTTTGTGTCTTATAGGATTCACGATGGGTATGTTGTCTGGGCCTTCCCATGGTGGAGGGTTAGGTTTACACAGTGTATCCGCTCTAGCATTGCAATTTCCCTGAGCCTTAAAATCCTTTCATCAACACTAAGCCAAGGGATATCAAGCATCTCCAATTCCTTTTCAGTAAGCTATCTCTTGACAAATGCTCCAGGCAACCATTCAAGCTTTTGACCTTTCTAAAAAACAAAAACAAAAACAAAAAACTGTGCAAGCTTTCATATGAAACCTAGAATCTCCACCCAGAGGCCTGAAATCAGTAAAGTCAGCCTGGCCCCATTTTATGTTCCTTCCTCTACTATCCCACACCCTTATACTCTGTTCAAACACATATTCCCCAGACTTGTGCTTTACTGAATTAGCAAACTCATTAAGCTCTTTAGCAATATAGTGCACTCCCATGGATTATATTTTCTACTCCCTGTCTAGGAGCCTGTTTTGCCTTCAGCCTGGTTTTTGATCTAGAATCAACTATTGATAAGCCCTGAGGGATATCAGTATTGTCACATCTTGCATCTGTCTAGGGAAACTCACTGATGGTGTAGCAAACAATGAAAGATTAATTTCCTCAGTTGAAGGTTGAAAGGGTGATAGTACATTTTCTGAGGCTAGAGAGACTTCTTCCTCAGGTCAGATAAACTTTGAGGATCTGAGGGTGCAGAGTTCAGCCCTTCCATATGCATCTCCATCCCATTCTTTACCAGTTAAATGTCCTTACTTTAACCAGGACTTGAATTTTCACTGTAATCTGCCAACATTGCAATGAGGGCTTTGGTTTGATTTTCAGCAATGTGAGCTTTGTAGCTTCTGTAGAGAAGATTCTCCTCCAGGGACCACTCAGAAAAGATTACACCATTTACGCACATCTGGAGCCAGTCTCACTGTTCTCTTCACAGTGGTCTGAGACTTTTATCGTGGAGCCCATACTTTTCCTTTGCCAGTTTTCCAGAAGTGCTAGGAGTGACGAACAAGCCTTATCATTTTCCTTATTTTCCACAAATTGTTAAAAGTTTTATGTACAGGGTCACCAAACCCATTGCTTCTAACAATTAGTGATTCTGCATAATCAAATGTATTTATCTCCTTTATAAAATAGTTCACACCATGGTATTTCTGTACTCTTTGAACTTCCAGGAGAGGCTTCAGTAACTGTGAGTGTTGGCAAATTGGAAATCCTATATCTGGAATACCTATATATATTCCATATATAATATGTATAATAATGTATATTATATTATAATTATGTAATATTATATATTATATGATTATTAGATATATATATAACTATTAGAATAGCTTAACAATCACTGTCTACCAACAGAAGGTAGATAGTATATGCCAGAATCTCAAGGAAGTGGGCTCTAATGCCAGTGAAGGAATGGACTTGCTAGAGAGGGCAAGAGTAAGCAGGCGAAGAGGTCAAGCTTCCTTATTCCACGTGCCAGCAGAAGGTGTCGTCCAGGTGAAAGATGGCTCTTACCACTTCAAGATGCAGATTACAAGTGGATCTTCTTATTTAAGAAAATAATTCCTCATAGGCATGCCCAGTCACTTGCATTTATTAATGTAATAATGAATTATTTAATTGTAATAAATACATCCTTATTTGCATTTATTAAATATTATATATTAGTGCTAATATATCATAATTATATATTTAATATAATTATATATAAAATTTATATAGTATAATTATATAAATATATTGTATATAATATAATTAAATATAAAATACAATTACTTCAAATAATAAATATAATATTTTTATTTACTGTATATTTATATATTAACTATATGCAATAGTTACAATAAAAATATAGACAAAAATATCTAAAAATAAATAATATTTAATGACGACTAGATATAGTCATTAAATATATGTCATATCATACATCTATCATATTTTATCTATTATATTTATATGTTATACATTATATACTATTTACTACATACTACATACTGCATTGCATATTACATATTTTCTATTTTGTTATTTTTATTCTATTTCAAATATCATATATCATATTATATATAAAACATATATAAGAAATGTATAAATAAATAATTATTTAATGACCATTAGATATAATTAAATTGATACCCAAGAATAGCCATCATAAGTCTACCACTTTTCAATCTGACACACAATTGTATCTCATCTCTTATCTGTGTAGGGTTAGAGTTCATACTAGTGAAAATCACCATCAATGCAAAGAGTAGAAGGACCTTCAATCGTGGTATAGATTTCTTTTTGAGACAGAGTCTTTCGATAGCACAGACTGTCCTAGAACTCACTGTATAGACCAGGCTGGTCTCAATCTCCAAAGCTCCACCTCCCTCAGCCTCCCTTGTGCAGGGAATAGAGGCCTGTACCACCATTGCCCAGCACCCTGGAGTGCTGTAGGCATAATGTTATGGTGCACTGTGAAAGATCATCCATGTATTATCACAATGCTCATTTCTGTGTTCCCATATCTGGTTGCAATCTTTATTCTAAGGATCTTCTGTCTCAATGTTGTGTAAACATTGCTCCCCAATTATTACCTGATTGGTCAATAAAGCTAGCTGAAGTGGAAACTTAAGGGTTTCCACTTTGGAAAGTCAATTGTGTTAGATGGTGTTTTGCTGGGGCAAACACAAAGGAGTGTTTTCTTGAAATAGATACAAGTAAAAAGACATCTTGCTAAAGCAGACACATGAAGGAGTGTTTTGCTGAAGCGGACATAGGTGAAAGGCTATGGCAGACTTGTGAAGGAACATTTAGATGAAGCAGACACAGGAGCAAGCATGTTATGCTAAAGCAAGCATGTGAAAAGACACACGATGAAGGATTCTTTGCTAATGACACGCATGTATCAGTCTGCCTTGCATTGCGTAGTTGAGCTCCATTGTCGGGACTCCGTAGAAAGAAACACACCAAAACACTTCGGGTGGTGTGCCACAGCTTCTTGCCACTTCCTTGGACTCTGGCTGATTGGCAGAGTGATGTCATCTGAGACAGACACATGTGCTGAGGCAGGACCCATGGAGGACACGTGACGTTTGGAGGGAGTATAAAAAGGACCCGACAGACTGTGACAGGTGCTGAACTTGAGACTCACTTATAGCTTCACTGAGAGAGGCACACCTGAGAACTTCTCCGGCTTCCATGCCGATCCCTCCTGTTGACTCATGCCAAAGCTGTCTCTGTTAGGTAATGCCATCGCTGCTGATATGTGTTAGTATCCCGACTCTACAGAATTGGACTGCTGGTAAATACATCAAGTGTTTGAGAGTAGATTGAGCTACCACTGAAGACCTGCCAATTCCTGAAAACATAGATGGGATTTCCTCCAAAGAACCATTTCTAATCAGGTCCACTTCCCCTGTGTCCTTTCTTTTCCACTGCCTCTGGTGGGTGATGGGCTACAAGGGAGGTTAAAGCATTAAAAAACATCATTTAAAATAGGGTTTGAAAAAATTACAGATAGTTGGTTAATCAATGACTGAACAGGGGAGAGAATCAATCTGGACTTCCTCCCAGGCAGGAGAGGGAGTGGGGAGAGGGGGCACAAATCATGGGGAGACATAAGGAAGAAACACCAGGAGCCCAGAGAGATAGATCACTACTAACATGCAAGTGTATCAGAGGATTGTGCCTTGGAGGCACCCAGATTAGTTTAGAGGACTAACCTAGAGTAATCCTGCTCAGCTGTTGTGCCCTTAAATCTTGATAAATAAATATAACAGTCCAGTCTCAATTATTTGGGAGCTAGCTGAGTAAGAGGAAAACTGAAACACATTCATTAAACAGCCACTAATGGAGCACACCATAGAATTCATACTGATGAAACCATACAAACATAAAGAATGTGGAAAGCCCTTTTCTTATACCTCAGGACTTGTTTGGGACAAGAGAATTCATAATGGTGAGAAACCTTATAAAGGTGGAGTGTTGGGAGGGCCTTCAGTTATGTTGACATCTTTATAATGCATTGCATGTTTCATAGTGGTGAGAAATCTTTAGGAAGAGTGTCTTAAGATCAACGCAGTATCAACTTTAACATCAACTTACTGTACTTCAGAGAATCCACGTGGATTTAAAAAACCAATTGATGTAGGGAAAATGGAGAAATGACTTGGTGCTCAAGAGTATTTACTGCTCTTGCAGAGAACCTGGGTTTGCATTTGGTTCCCAGGACACATAATGGGAGGCTCACAATTACCTGTAACTCCAGTGCCAGTGAATCTAGCCAACCCCTTCATCTGGCCTCTCTGGGCACCCAATTGTATGTAATATAGTACATATAAATTCAGGCATACATATACATATACATAGTTTTATTGTTGTTGTTGTTGTTAGATTAATCTAAAAGAATATTTAAAAAAATCCAATTTCCAACTTTACATATCCCTAGTTTTTCCTTTGTTTTTTTTGTTTTGTTTTGTTTTGTTTTTTTCTGAGAAAGGGTTTCTCTATGTAGCCCTGGCTGACCTGGAACTCACTCTGTAGACCAGGCTGGCCTTGAACTCAGAAATTCACCTGCCTCTGCCTCCCAAGTGCTGGGATTAAAGGCATGTACCACCACCGCCGGCTCTTTCCTTTGTTTCTTAATTTTGTCTTGTATATGTGCATGTTTGTGCGTATGTGCATGTCTGTGTACTTGTATCCTCCTTAATCACTCTTTGACCTCATTTAAAAAATATTTAAAATTTTGTTTTATATGTATGGGTATGAAGTGGAAATTTATGGTTTCCTTAGAAAGTCAGTTGTGTCAGATGGTGTTTTGCTGGGGCAGACACGTAAAGGAGTGTTTTTCCAAAGAGGACACAGGTGAAAGAATGGTTCGCTAAGGCAGACACATGAAGGACCGTTTCACTGAAGCAGACACAAGTGAATGGATGCTTTGCTAAAGCAAGCATGGGAAATGATGCGTGATGAAGAATTCATGACTAATGACATGCCTGTTCACCTTACATTCTGTAGCTGATCTCCTTTTGTTGTAACTCCATGGAGAGCAGCTCACCAAAAACTTCTGGTGGTATTCTGGTGGCTTCTAGTCAGAGTGATGTCAGCTGATACAGGCTCATGTGCAGTTTTGCAAGACAGGCTCACGTGCTGAAAGAAGACGTGTGGTGAGGCAAGACCTGTGGAGGACACGCAGTGTTTGGAGGGAGGATAAACAGGACTCCATGGACAGTGGCAGAGGCTTGCTTGTAGAGCTAATGTTGCAATGCTTCTTAGTCTCTCTTCTTTGCTGATCTTCACGTTGTTGAGAGAGGCATGGCAACCTCCTGTCCTAATCTTCTCCTGTCCTAATCGATCCTGCTAGCTTGTGCTGATTTGTCCCAGGCCTGGCTGTTTCTGCTAAGTTGTCCCACTGTTATTGATCAGTGCTTGCTTTCCCGACACTACTTAACTGCTGGTGTATTTGTAAAGTATTTTCAAGTGGATGGAGCTGCTGCTGCTGCTGCTGCAGATTGCTGTGAACTGAACAGCTGCTTTCCTGAGAGTACAGATGGGATTTGCTCCAAAGAAAATTTCTAAACAAGTCCACTTCCCCTATATCCTAATAACCCTCTTTTCCATGATTTCTGGCTGGATGTGGGCTAGAAGGGAGGTTAAAACATTTAAGAACCATTATTAAAAGTAGGGTTGAGAAAAATTTGAAGTTTCATGGCTATTCTGATTGCATGTCTGTGCACCTCATGCATGCACTGCCCAAGTGCCCTGAAGAGGGTATTGAATCACCTAGGACTGGAGTTACAATGACTGTGAGCCACTATATGGGTCCTGGGACTTGAACCCAGGTTCTCCGGAAGAACAACTTGTGTGCTTAACGCTTGATCTACCCCTCTAGCTCTTTTATTTTAAAGACAGAGCGCTTAAAGAACCTAAAAGGTCCTGATTTGGCAAGAGTGGATGAGCAGTGAACCTCACGGATCCTCTTGCCTCTCTGTCCCAAGCACTGGGGATGTGCTCAACACCCAGCCTGTTTATCTGTGTTCTGGGAGAAGAATTTCAGGTCCTCTTATTGTACAGCAGCCACATTGCTGACTGAGCCATCTCCAGCTTCATGGTTTGTAGTTTTGACGAGCACAGAATACTTATCACTGAACACTCCACATCCCAGATTTTAAATAATTTCTTTTTGGGTGGGTCATGGTTTAGATAGGAAATGCTGCTCAAAGACTCATTTGTTTGTTTGTTTGTTTGTTTGTTTGTTTGTTGTTTGAGAAACTGTCTTTCTATGTAGCTGTGTTTATCCTGGAACTCTATGTAGACCAGGCAGGCCTTAAACTTATAGAGATCCGCCTGCCTCTGCCTCCTGAGTGCTGGGATTAAAGGTGTGAGTCACCACTGTGAGGCTTCCTATGCTGACCGTGTGGTCACCAGCTATTACTAGTGCTATTTTGTGAGGTCCTTTGAACTTTAGAGGTGGTGCATAGCTGGAAGAAATACACGTGACTGGGGTGGATCTTTGGGGTTTTCTTCCCCGGTCTCTTCTGTCTCCTCTCTGCTTCCTATCTGCCAGGAAATAAGCACCTCTCCCACCACACTCTTCAACTCCTGCTCAACATCACACACCAAACATCCATGGCCTGAGCCCTCCGAGTTGGCAAGCTAACTCCGAGTTGGCAAGCTAAAACGAACCATTTCCCATGAATGCTATGGGAATCCAGTTCAGACCTCCCACATGTGAGGAGACCCTTAAGCCGATCCCAAGCCATCTGTCTTGCTTTTCTGTCCCTAGTTCCAGTAAATCTGAGTTAAAGAGGATTAATTTAGTTGATATTAGTTGATAATGAAAATCAAAGTGATTATACATTATATTATGAATTATTTTATAAATTAAAACATGCATGTGTGTCCCTCACATTTTGATTGTGTTCACCCCACTATTCTACCACTGCACTGTCTTGTCTTCGTCTCCTATTAGCCCCCTTTTTCATCCAACATAGTCTCCCCCCTCTGTTGTCAGCTTTTATGTTCTTTAGACTTACATTCTGCATATGAGAAAATAAGTAATATTTGCCTTGTTGAGGTCTACCCCTGCCCCAGCATATCTGTAACCATTTTGTTCCATGCCGGCCAGCTATTTCATCTTGTTGCTATGATACGTCTGCCTGTCACTGACGCAGAGACGTGACTTGACTCAGAACAAGGTCATGCTGCCTGCATGTCCTGTTACGTTCTGAGGTTTCTTAATCTTAAGAAATTCTACAAGCTTTATATAGGGTTCATCAGTTTAAAGGTCAATATGAACTGTTGTGTCTAAAATGGCTTGAATGAGAGCTGACCACTGGGCAGCACTTCCTGCACCTATATGTGCTCATTGTGATTTTTTTCCTTTATAAGCTAGCTGACACTTAGAAATGTTCATTGTCATAGCCTCAGATATTTCTGAGCTATGTCCCCAATCAATCAGTACTGGGGTGTGCATTCAATAAACTATCACTGTCTGACTGAGATCTGTGTTTGTGTAGTTTCTGGGGTAACACATGGACCCCCAAAACAGTCTTTCTGAATCTGGCTTGTTTCATTTAACATTGCGAGCTCCAGTTCTGTCCATGGAAATTATTTTTTTCTTTACAGTTGAATAAAACTCCATTTCATTTAGATGCTCTGCTTTCTTTACCCAGTCATTGGTAAACAAGATGCCTAGGTGAATTCTACATCTTGGTTATCATGAACAGATGTCTGTGAACTCAAAACTAATTCAGCTAGATCAATATCTGAAACTGAAAAAAAATTTTTTTTATTTTATGTATACAGACGGTTTGCCTGCTTTTGTTTATACACCACATGAGTAGGCCTGAGTAGGTTAGAAGAGGTATCGGATCTCCTGGAACTGGAATTACAGATGGTTGTTCCCTGTCATGTGGTTCCTGGGAATCAAACCTCATTCCTCCACAAGAATAGGAAATATTCTTAATCACTGAGCAGTCTTTCCAGCCACCCATATCTGAAACCTTCTGAGCACCAACATCATGGTGTAAGTATAAAATTCCTCACCTGACCTCATGTGACTGGTTAGGATGTATGATAAAAATACAGTCATGGGGCTAGAGAGATGCCTCAGAGACTAAGAACACCTGCTGTACTTGCACAGGACCCGGATTTGATTTCCAGCATATATATGGTAGCTTATAACCATCCATAATTTTAGTTCCAGATAATCTGACATTTTGACATGTGATGTCTGCTGGTACCAGGCAAACATTGTTACACATACATACACGTAGGCAAATCTTCACGCCCTGATAGTAAAACTAAATCATTCAAAGCAACATGTATAGTGTGATATACCCTTAGATAAGACTTAAATAAAACTATTCCAGTTAAAATTTACCAGCTTGTTGTTAAATGAATTAGAAATTGCTATGAGCCTGCCTGACGTAGAATGGGTTGAAGTGGGACACAGTCAGATGAAGGTGTAGCTTTAAAGACTGAAGATCTCCCAGACATTCTAGCTCTCTAAGTATACTGAAGGCTTGCTGACCACTTTTTAAGAGTCCTCATTCTGAGGGTTAAAAACTGCTGGCTTAGACAATTAGCTCACTGATAAGTGGATATTAGCCCAAAAGTTCAGAATACCCAAGATTCAATTCACAGACCATATGAAGCCTAAGAAGAAGGAAGACCCAAGTGTGGATGCTTCAGTGCTTCTTAGAAGGGTGAACAAAATACTCACAGGAGGAAATATGGAGACAAAGTGTGGAGCAGAGACTGAAAGAAAGGCCATCCAGAGACTGCCCCACCTGGGGATCCATCCCATGCACAGCCACCAAACCCAGACGATATTGTGGATGCCGGGAAGTGCTTGCTGATGGAAGCCTGGTATGGCTGTCTCCTGAGAGGCTCTGCCAGTGCCTGACAAATACAGAGGCGGATGCTCGAAGCCAACCATTGGACTGAGGGCGGGGCTCCCCGGTGGAAGAGTTGGAGAAGGGACTGAAGGAGCAGAGGGGGTTTGCAGCCCCATGGAGGGAACAACTGTGTCAAAAGGCCAGAACCCCTGGAGCCCCAGGACACTAGACCACCTAATCAAAGAATACGCATGGAGGGACCCGTGACTGGCTGAATATGTGGCAGGGGATGGACATCAATGGGAGGAGAAGTCCTTGGGCCTGAGGGTATTTGATGCCCCACTGTAGGGGAATGCCAGGGAGGGAAGACAGGAATGGGTGGTTGGGTGGGGGAGCACCCTTATAGAGGCAGGTGTGGGGGGATGGGATATGGGGTTTCTGAAGGGGAGACCTGGAAAGGGGAAACATTTGAAATGTAAATAAAGAAAATATTCAATAAAAAAGAAAAAAACTGCTTGCTTAGGCAATTAACACCTGTAGCCAAAGGGTGGGGAGGAGCAGATAGAAGATTACGTAAAGGAGCCTTTGTTCTAGCTCTAGTAACTCCAAGCCTGCTGGTGGAAGTCACAAGAAGATAAAGGGACACTTGTAAGTGATTTTAGCCTTTATTTTTAAGTTCTCTCTAAAAGTTCTCTAAGAAAGTTCTTCCTAAAAGGTTCTCCTCCTCCTCTTCTTCTTTCCTCTTCTTCTTCTTCTTCTTCTCCTCCTCCTCCTCCCCACCCCCTCCTCCTCCTTCTCTTCCTCCTCCTCCTCATCCTCCCCCCACTTTGTCCTCAGCACTTATACATCTTCCAGAATACATGATTACATGGTAAAAAGTCCATCACTAGTTTACACATAAATTCCAATCATAAATTGAAGAAGAAGTTTACAATAGAGAATGTTTACATGAATATCCATTAAGAGTAATTATCTGGCTAAACATTATTTGTCATTAACTCTACAAGTTCATGGAGAGTTAAAGACTGTAGTAAGCCACCTTTGATCATTCGCCATTACAAGATGGCACTGACCGGATGCAGCTCCCTGGTGGTAAACAACTTTAGTACATGTGCAGTATGCTGTATATGTTATCACACTTATATGCTAATGAAGAATTCACTTAGTTCACCTATTAGGAAGCGGCGCACTATCTGTCTTCTGCAGACGAGGCTGAAAGGCTATATAAGGGCGGCAGGGAGAGGGCTCAGGGCCTCCAGTAAGAGAAGAAAGCAAAGTCCTGAATAAAGCGTTGCAGAGAAGAACCTGGTCCTGTTGTGTCTTTCCTTGTGGGTCGAGGCTGGGCATGATATCTGGTGGTCCGTACGGGGACCTCTTTCGGTTCAGAACTCAATGTCAGGAGCAGTAGTGGTAAGTTCCTCAGGGGAGCGGGGACAATAAAAATTCCAAAGAAAAGGGAATTCAAAAAAAAAAGGGAACCGATAACGTTCACCTGTGGGGTGACGATAAGGCTACCAGCTGGGAACAATAAAGCTCAAGGTGACAATTGAGTATTAATGGATCATTACTTGCTGCTTGTGCTGCTGATTCCTATCTTTACAATTGCAGCCTTGATCATCTTCCTCGCCTAGGGCTGCCATAAAACCCCAGTTGATTGTGTGCTTGCTTAGTTAAAACGCAACCTAAAGTGCCTGTGGTAATCTGCGTGTAAATAAACGCGACCACAAGATGGGAAATTCTGCCAGTCATCCTGTGTTCATATCCCTGAACGACTTGCTGAACACAAGAGGAATAAAACTTAGCTCAAAAAACATACAATGCTTTATAGACTCCTGTGAGTCAGCCGCTCTGTGGTTTGCGGTCTCTGGGAGCCTGTCTACTGCTTCTTGGGATAAACTAGGCAAGGACTTAGATAAGGCATGGGAAAAGAAAGATCTTAAACCAGGCATGAGGCCCATTTGGAGGCTAGTAAGAGCTTGTTTGGAGGACAAAAACTGTGAGGAAGCAAAAAAGCGAGGGAACAAAGCTCTACAAGAGCATAGAGAAAGCCAGTCTGAAAAGGAAAGTGAAACTAGCCACACTATGAAGAAAGGAAAGAAATTATGTGACGCTGAGAAGCTATATCCTACCCTAGAAGAGTTTCAGTTAGAGACAGACTCAGAACAGGAAGAATGGAGTGAGGAAGACGAGGAGGAACTGGAGGAGGCATTTAAGTACGACAAACATCGTCGCCCTCTCTCCCAATCGGTTAAGCCGTTAAAAAGGGATGGCCGGGAATTGAAACCCTCTGCTCCTCCTCCATACAAAGAGGAGACGCCTATAAAAAGATCATTTTGTCCAGGCACCTGGAAAGTCGTATGTAGAGACCTTAATTTGGCCCTTCCTGTGTTAGAATGGGAAAATGGGGTACGTTTCCATCAGCCTTTAGATTTTAAAATGATCAAGGAATTAGCCGAATCGCCGCGGCATATACTGTTACTCGGCTTGAAAGCCTCTCCCATTCGGCTCTCACCCCTGCTGATTGGCAGCAGCTGGATAAAGCCCGCCTAAAAGACTTCTGAGAGAGCTAAGGGAGAGCAGGAAAGAAGTTCCCGGGAAACAAAAGGAAAGGGGATTTGCATAGTAATGAACTGAAAGTAAACTCTGGAAGTTAAAGATCCATGGGAAATAAAAGAAAGTTCATGAACCCTGCTCTCATCGCAGTGTGCTTTCTGCTAGCCTGCCTGGTTTTTTGAGGGAGTAGTTTTAGGTTCTGCTACTAATACGCAACAGCAGTGATAAAAGAAACTTATTAGGATGGGGACTTCTCAGTCGCATCCAATTTTTTTGGCTCTCCAAGAGCTACTATTATCTAGAATAGAGAGCTTCAGGCTCTCGTGAGCTAGTTAGAGAGGGCAGCCATGAAAAAAGAAAGAAGAAACACAGGAACAAAGAACAGACGCCCTCCAGGTGCCAGACAGCCACTCCGCTCTGCCAGCCCCGCCTTCTTATCAGGAGGGCGCTTCTTCAGTGCGCCCCCGCCCCGTACTTTCTGGGCGTTCCTTTTGCCCGGAAGTCTGGGGGCGGGGGCGCACGGAGCTCTCTTTGGCTTATCCAGTGCTCCAGGATCCGCAGGGCCAGAGGGTTTATGAAGCCCTAGATTTTAAATTTATCAAATCTTTAGCTGAATCGGTCCCTCTTACAAAGCATCCCATCAGGATGTGAGTTAGCTTCAGCTGTTGTGCTCCCACTTTCTAGATTTCTATAAGATATAAATCTCAGTTTTTCCATCTCAAAACTGGATAATAACAGATGTTAAAGCCACTGTGCATACAGGGTTCTTGTCAATACAAAATGAAAACATATGTATATAAACATTATAAATGATATTATTAACATTTATGAAAACTATTTTTATCCCAATGACCACATGGTGGCTCACAACCACCTATGATGAGATCTAACGCCCTCTTCTGGTGTGTCTGAAGACAGCTACAATATACTTATTTATAATTTAATCTTTAAAAAGGTGCCTGGACAGGACCCTTTGGGACAAGGCACATAAAGTTAGTATCCCAAAGAGGGTATATAGAAACATTCAGATATATAAGCAGATTTATTATTTATATCATCAAAAAGGTAATGGCTTAAAAAATAAATTTATATTTTTATGTACATCAAATTATAAAGATTTGTTCTTGATGTCCTCAATTTCTACTTCGACCACATAATGATGTTGATTCTAGAGGACTTCATTAACTTTTACAGATAATTGATACTCATGTTTCTAATTTAAAAAATCAAAATATGTGCATATAACTATGATTCATTTGGGGGCATTCTAGTTGCAACCGCTCTAGCAAAGGGCAACTGAGAATGCTGTGCTTATTTTCTATAGTTACATAGTTATTGCATATGTTATGATATATACTTGCTGTTCCAACTTAGATTGGAACAAACAATAAAACTGGCTATTTAATGAATAAAGGCTATTCATTTGAGATATCTTTAACAATTTGATTTTGTTATCCTCAAAGATGAGATAATACAAGACATTTTTACAAAACAAAACAATATCTTCTTAAAAAAGAAAAATAAAGGGGAAATGATATCCCCGTACATATAATTTAAATTATGCATATATATTTTTAAGTCATATATATTTTTAAGAAAATTTTAAAATTTAAATGCCAAGGAACGCCTTGCTAAATATATATGGCTTCCTATCACTAGGCATGCCAATGCCTAGATGAGATGGAAGAATTCACTTATTAGCATTGCTGTTGTCCTCAAGATAAATTAATTATGTTTCTTAGATATGCCTGAGGTTGTATTTCCTAATACGATCTTTATAGCCTCTGCATAAAAATAGTCTTGATTTTCATAGATGGCTCTTCTGAAGGAAGAGCTAGATATCTTATTTATAATCAACAGGAGGCTATAAAAACACCTGGGCTCAGTTCAGTTAGCAGAGCTGACAATGATATTAAATGTTTTTCAACTATAAATTATACTTTTAATCCTTTTACAATTTGCTTGTATGTTACAAAATTTGTCCTTTATTGGAAACCCATGGCATGTTTAATTTTAATACGCCATCAGGATCTTTGTTTTCACTATTGTAAAACAATGTCCTAACGCCTTTCCTTATCTCCAGCTTCCCATTTAGGGGTTTATCTATGTGGCCTTATGCCTCATCCCTGGAATTCCATCAGCAATTTCATGTTTCAGCTAAGACATTACAACAAAAATTCCATCTTTCCCGTGCAGATGCACGCCAGATCGTGCTGGAGTGCCAACAAAGTGTAGTTTTTCACAATCCCCCGGGTCTAGGAGTTAATCCAAAGGGCTCATGCCCTGAGTAATCTGTCATCTAGCGTTGCTCATGCAAGTGATGTGCAATCGAGCCTTAATGGTCAACTAAAAAGAGGCTTAATGGTTATAAACCAAAGAATTGATTTAGTACAAGAACAAATTGAGACTTTGTGGCAGCTAGCCCAATTGGGATGTCAGTGGAAGTATTCTAGTTTATGTATTACCAGCAATCAGTATGAGAATTTTACAAGAGCTGTGAATTTGTCTAAACAAATGTCTAAGTATCTTTCAGGAAATTGGACTGGTGAATTTGACGCCCTGATGGACCAACTCCGTATGGCCATCGTGACCGTGAATTCCACTCGAGTGGATGTGTCTTTGGCTGAAGGACTGTCATCATGGATCAGCTCGGCGGTGAATCATCTGAAGGAGTGGGTGGGACTTGGAGTCCTTGCTGTTCTCATGATTTTAATAGCATTTGCTTGCCTGTGGTGTATCTGTAGGATGAGGTTTGTCCAACAGAGACAGGCCACAATGATGGTGTAGGCACTCACAGCTATTGAAGCTGGACAGTCCCCCCAGGCCTGGCTGACAGCCTTAAAGGCCTAATAAGATGATTTCCATGCTCAGGATGCGAGGCTAAGCACTGCACTCAGGGGACCATGATTGAAGAGCCCTTGAGGGGAGCACGTTTGACTGCATATGGGTTGGTACCCCAGAGCCCGTACCTGAACAAAAGGTACCAGACGGGTTTGACGAAATCCATTGGGCCGATGGCTCAAAAGGACATCGAAACAAAGTCCATGAGTCCACTCGATGGGCTGAGAACATCAGGGGTCAGACCTCTACTCTCGCCTGATAGCGTGTGTAAAAATAAAAAAGGGGGAACAAACAAGAGCGGAGGATGCTTGGCCATGGTTCTGTCGAATTACCAGAATGCTTTTACCTCACTAGCTCCTCTTGCTCACATTAAGGGAGAAGAATTTTTTCTTTATAATATAACCGCTGTTAGGAATGTTAACAAAAGGGCAGTCAGACTTCTTAATATAACCATAAACTCACTTTTGCAAAACATGAGTTATTCCTCTGCCCCGGTTTGCCTCAAACCACCCTTTTTCTTCCTTGTATCAATGTGTTTGATGATTGACTAGATTGTAACAGTACCCATACACAATGTTATCTGTCAGAATGTTGGGATGGCGGCAATGATACTGCCTTGGTAGTTCACCTGCCCATGTTTGTGCCCATTCCAGTAATAGAAGACCCAGATACTTTTCCTGTGGGACAATTGTTCTGGGCCAAGAGAGATTTTGATATTACTGCTGCCATTATTACAGCCATTACTATATCTGCAGCAGCCGCTATTACTGCCGCAGTTGCTATGGCATCTCAGGTGCAGACTGCAGAGGTAGTGAATAGTATAGTTGAACAGTCTGCACGAGCCTTACAGACTCAAAATCAATATAATTCCCATTTAGAAGCTGTAATACGGCTTTTGAATCAGCGAGTAGACATTCTACAGGAAGAAATTGATGCACTTGTAACAATTGTGCAGGTATCCAGCGTTAAACATACTCCAGGATTATGTATTACCCCCCTTCAGGTGAATATGACAGCTCTAAAAGAAAGTCAGTACAATATCAGTGAATTCATTAAAGGAAATTGGTCTCTTGAAGGAGAATTATTAACCAAACAGCTTTTATTTAAGATAGCTTCACTTAATGCTACTAGATTGAAGCCAATCACCACGGAGGACCTGACCTCGTGGATCTCCAGCGCCTTTTCTTGGATCAAAGAGTGGGCTGGGATGTTAGCTATAGCCGCCCTTATGTGCTTAGCAGCTTTCGTCTGCCTTTGGTGCATCTGCCGCATTAGACGAGATCATGCAGCTCATAGAGCCATAGTTTATCAGGCTCTCATAGCCATGGACACTCAGGAAGACATCTCTATTTGGCTGGCCTCCCTAAAATCTTAGAAGCTTTCTCTCCAGGGTACACTGAGCATACAATACAGTTTTGGACCCAATGATACCCAAAGACGGGTAACTTCTTGGCGCTTGGATCAACCTAAGACATGGGGCCTGATGAGCGAGAGGGCAACCCTTTGACGGGTAAGACCAAGTCGCGACAGAAATGACCTAATACAGGGGTCATTGGTCAACAGAATGCCAGTGACCCAATTAGCCCTGACCTGGGACAGCTTCTATAAAACAAAAAAGGGGGAAATGTAGTAAACCACCTTTGATCATTCGCCATTACAAGTTGGCGCTGACCGGATGCAGCTCCCTGGTGGTAAACAACTTTAGTACATTTGCAGTATGCTGTATATGTTATCACACTTATATGCTATTGAAGAATTCACTTAGTTCACCTATTAGGAAGCAGTGCACTATCTGTCTTCTGCAGACGGGGCTGAAAGGCTATATAAGAGCGGCAGGATGAGGGCTCAGGGACTCCAGTAAGAGAAGAAAGCAAAGTCCTGAATAAAGCGTTGCAGAGAAGAACCTGGTCCTGTTGTGTCTTTCCTTGCGGGTCAAGGCTGGGCGCGATAAAAGACCATAACTAAGTTATTATTGAAGTTTTGTATAAATAAACCCATTCAATTTTTTAATCTTCTGTCCTTTCAGCTATAGGAAATAATTAGATCCCTTTTTACGACCTTTGGTTATTTTTTTTTATAATCTCTTGGAATGTGCTCTAAGTTGTAGGTGCCCACTTTCTATAGTAGAAGCAATAAACTCATAACACTTGCAAACTGGCAGAGTTCTTACAGCTTTGACATCAGAAAGAAATTAATAGCAGTCCACTTATAAAAGATCTTAATAATTACTAATATAATTTTAGGAACTCTTATAGGATCATTAATATTAAGAAATCATTTATTTCTCTATATAGCATCATTACAAGACAATAATACATTCTCATTGTTCTGCAGATATCTGCTCAAGGATGGGCTAATACCTAATGATTTTTGCATATATTTAATAATAATTGGAAAAGCATATTAATAGCAGGAATCTTTCCTCAAATGTAAATCTCCTTGGCCTTGCCTAAAGAAGAAGCGGACCCATCATAATGTCCACAATGGAACTATTTCAGGAAGACCACCTATGAGTGTTTAGCTTCTCCTAGGTGGCTCCTGGCAACAAACACTTAATATGTTATGCAAATAGCTCCTGAAATTGAAAGGCAGATGATTTCCCTTTTTGAAATCAAGCATAGAAAATGAAAAGAAAGCCAGATGTAGTGCACATCTGTAATTCCAGAATTTCAGAGGTAGAAGTAGGGACTGCCATGAGTTCAAGGCCAATTTTAACTACATTGTAAGTCTCACTATGCCTCGTGTGTTGGGGATTGGTTTTAATGTTTTGAATTAATCCAGCCCTCAAAATCAGAACTCTGCATGTCCAAACGCCAAAAGTCCTTGTCCCCAATTGATTTGTGATTGATTAATAAAGAGCCAACAGCCAATGGTTGGGCAGGTAGACTGAGGCAGAACCTTTGGATTTTCACACACTAGGTACTGGAAGGAGGGAGGAGAGTCACCATGAGTCAGGGGTGGGGGTGGGGGTGGGGAGGGTGGGAAGTAAGAGCTGCAGGAGAGAAAGGGAACCAATATATAAGAACTTGGGTAAGTGGCCACTGACCACTTCCCCAGTTGGGGCTGTGGTAATGGGAAGGTTTAGCAGTCTCAGGAGGACTAGCAGGGAGCATTTGCTAACAGGAGAAGGTTTAAGAGTGCCCAGCTTTTGAGGTAGCCATGACATGTCAAAATTTAACTGGTGTGTGTGTGTGTGTGTGTGTGTGTGTGTGTGTGTGTGTGTTGTGTTGTTGTGTGTGGCTTTCATTCACGAATCCAAATTGCTCCTGGGCAGGTGCATGCATGCACCCTGCCAACCAAAACTGCCACTATATTTGTATCAAGAAAGAAACATAACCAAAAACTATATTATGGGAACTGTACTGTGCATCTCTAAGGTAAACCTTAATATCGTCACCGTTTGTACTTGGGGGAAAGCAAAAGAAAGAGCAGAGTCTACATAACTGCCAGAAAAGGGACTAGGCTACAGATTCTGTCAAGATGCTTCTTAAAACCTCCATTTTTGGGCTGGAGAGATGGCTGAAAGATGGCCCTTGCAGAGCATTTAATTTTGGTTCCAGCAGTCAGATCCACCTGCATCTCTAGCTCCAAAAAAAAGAAACAGTATTTATTATGAATGAAAAATGGCATTTTATTTAGTACATTCACCACCTGTTCCTGTCCTCCATGGGTACCCAAACACATGGCATTCACACAGATACACACACATGCATGCACATAAGTTAAAATAAACCATTAAACTACTATTTCATTCTATAACACCCACCCTGTCCTGCTATACAAAGTCAGCAAGCCTTAGAGATGTTTACAAAGTTAGTTAAGATGGAAGTTTATGAAGAGACAAAATTAATTGGCTGCCAGATTTTTCTATTCATGCTACATAGATACAATTTCCCATAGTCCTCTGAGTACAATAAATATTAATCAAAAGGGGGGAATCAGTCTAGAACAGATTTAAAGGGAGCAGATATAGGCTCCTGCCCACAGAGGAATTTATGAGCTTCATTAACTGAAAAAACAATGTTCCTCTTAACATAAAGGGTAGCCTTTCCTCTGGCCACTTTTCTGGAGATTCTAGGATTGAAGAAAAAGAAACAGTATTTATTATGAATGAAAAATGGCATTTTATTTAGTACATAGCAGGTGAATGGAGATGGGGCCTTGGACAGCACCCCCCCCTTCTTGATATAAGAAACAAATCAGGAGACTTAAAATCTGCTTAAATTATTTCCAGAATTTCAGAGTTCTAATAGTAGGTCCCATCAGTGAGTATTAGAGGCAGTGATGGACAGCTTCTTGACCAAGTGTGGACTGACTTGCGGTAAGCTTTTCCAGGCAAGTTCCAGAAACCCATATTGGGCAATGCCCACAGGTTGGACAGTATCCACTCTGTTCTGCCCAGAGAGGGGTATCACATTACAGAACTTAAGGGAATGATCAGGGATGCGGGAACCACCACAAATCAGATGATAGAACAGCCGTTCTCCAGGCACTAGCTCCATGACCTTCAGAGCCTCTTTAGAGACGAACTCTTGGGGTTGAGGCTCTCGGCTCAGTAGCAGGTCCAGCAGTAACCTCTGGATTCGTGGAGACTTAATCTGATATAGGTCCATGAGCTGGTAAAAGTTTTCCATCCAAGTATCCCTGTCTTTGGCATACCGCTGCTGTAGCATCTGCAAAACATGGTAGAGCGCCACAAATGTCTCCCATGGAGGTAGTGCTTCTTTCTCTTCTGAGAGTGCCGTTGTCTTCTTCAATTTGACCAGTCTTGGGTGCCTGCTTCTCTTCTTTAAATCCTTGAATTCCTTTTGAAACACCAGTGCCAAAGTTTGTCTGTCTACAGATGCATGGGCCCCCGTGAGAATGTCTCTTTGGGCAGGGTAAAATTGTCGCATGTCAATCTCTTTGAGAGAATCCACTAACTGCTGCCTACGGGTGCTTCTATGTGACTCATTGAAGAGTTCCCAATTTACCCCCTTTGAGTCTGTAGCCCTACTGGCAATCAGTGGTAACAATGGTCCAGACTTAGTCACTGTCTTCCCTCTCCTGGAAAATGTGGGGCTCTGTATCTTCTCCCTCAAGTCTGGGAAGTCCTTGAACATCACGGCCGGGGACTTTCTATCTACAGTGGGATAGTCATCTCTGAGAACTTCCCTTCTAGCGGGATAAAGATACTCTGTGTCCTCGACGGCAGTTGAGAGCTGCAGAGCCAGCTTTTCCCTGTAAATCTGGGCCAAATGATCCCAGCTGACGGCTTCTTGTTTCTGAGCTTGGGTGGGTGAAATTATCTTCAGGTCATGGACCGGGGGTAATGCCTGCCACCCCTCTTTTCTTTTAACTGGAGAGGTCACTTTTAAGCGTGTCTGAATGTCTTTACTGGGCTGTGGGGTGTGACTTAAGTCTCTGCTCAGTTGTAGGTGCTGCACAATAGCCTTCAGTGTGGAAAGTTGTTTCCCTTCCCAGGGGCTATGTGAAGAGAAGTCTCCGAGATACTGGTGCAGTTGATGGTAACTCTCCTTGGAAACTTGCTCTCCTGCTTTCAGCCTTCTGAGAGTATTATTAAGCCAGCCCTCATCTGAGATATGTGTCTCTGTATGTACCGGGCTTGGATATCTTTCAGGTGACCTTTTAGGGGAAGAGGTAGGGGTTACAGGTACAGACTGATCCCTAGTTTTCTCCAGTGGAATGTCTTGATTCTTCAAGATCCAATTTGTTTTGTCACCTTTAGGCTTTTGTGGTTGTAGGATAATGGGTAATTCGAGCTGTGGTCTGTGGGGCCACTCAGGGATTTGAGTCTTTAAGCCAATTCCTAGAGCATGTGAAAAACGCTTCCTGTCTTCCTCCAAAGTTCCAGTCTCTTGACTTCTCTGTGAACTGGCCATGGAGTCTGCTTCAAGAAATCTATCCTCCCATCTTTTCTTCAACTCTTTTAGGAATAGTCCCAATTTCCCTTGTGGGGACCTCTGGGATGCTATTAAGTGACTTTTGCCCATGAATCTAGAATCTCTATCCATGTCAAGCAAGCCCTCATCCCTCAGAAATGTTTGCCATCCAGCGATACCTTCCTTTTCCCCAGCAAGATTCTCATCTTCCGTTGGTTGTTTGGAGCCTAATTTCATCGCTCTTTCCTTCTCTAAAAGCATCATTTCCTTAAATGTCCTCCTTTTCTCCATTTCCCTTGCCTCCTCTTCCTTCTTCCTCTCCTCCCATTCCTTCTTCTTCTCCTCCCATTCCTTCTTCCTCTCCTCCCATTCCTTCTTCCTCTCCTCCCATTCCTTCTTCCTCTCCTCCCACTCTTTTGTCCTCTCCTCTTCCTTCTTCCTCTCTTCCCTTTCTTTTTTCCTCTCCTCCCTTTCCTTCTTCCTCATCTCCCTTTCCTTCTTCTTCTCCTCCCTTTCCTTCTTCCTCACCTCCCTTTCCTTCTTCCTCTCCTCCCAGGCCTTTTTCCTCTCCTCCCAGGCCTTCTTCCTTTCTTCTATTTTCTTCTTCCTCCTCTCTCTTTCGTTCTCCCTCTCCTCCTTCCTTTCCTTCTCTTTCTTCTTTCTCACTTTCCTCTCTTCCTCCTCCTCCCCCTCCTTCCCACCCAGGCTTTCCTTTTCACTGAGACTCAGTTCCTCTTCACTGAGACTCAGTTCCTCTTCACTGAGACTCAGTTCCTCTTCACTGAGACTCAGTTCCTCTTCACTGAGACTCAGTTCCTCTTCACTGAGACTCAGTTCCTCTTCACTGAGACTCTCGACTTCACTGAGACGCTCGACTTCACTGAGACTCTCGACTTCACTGAGACTCTCGACTTCACTGAGGCTCTCGACGTCACTGAGACTCCATTCCTCATCCCTTAGCTTTTCCTCAACTGGCATTTTCATTTTCTGGCTGCTCAAGATTTCTCCACTTTGGATTGCCTCTCTCAGGCTTTCCTGGACCAGGCTCTCTTCTTCTTCACTTAGAATCTCTTCCTCTCGTACCCTGGCCTTGTCTTCCTTTCCGGGGTGCCCCAATTCTTCCTGGGTGAATTGTTCCTCCTTCTCTTTACCCAGGTCTTCCTGTGCATCCAGTCTCTTTTTCTTCTCAACCAACCTCTTTTCCCGATTCCCTTTTAGGATCATCCTCCTTTTCCTCTGTTCCTCAGTCAGTTTCTGTGAGTCCTCTTCATCAAGTCTGACCTTTCCGTCCAGGTACCTCCTCTTTTTCTTGGGCACAGCCTCCTCTTCCTCCTCTTCCTCCGGCCCCTCCTCCTTCTCCTCCTTAGTCACCCCTTCTCCTTCTGGGTAAGTCAAGCCTTCCTCCATTTCCATCTCAGCCCATTCTTTGATATTCTCTATCAGTGTCTTCAGTGGGATCTTTCCCAGCGTGCTCATCTCCAGGTGCTTGAGAAGGTCTACCAGTTGACTTTGCCCTAAGAGCTCTGCCTCCTGGAACCTTTTCAACAGTGTCTCCACCTGGGCTCTATCCAGGAAATCTTCCTTGTACTCCTCTAATAGCCTGTAGTCCTCCTCCAACTGGTCTCCCTCAGTCTCCACATCACCTTCTTCCCCAGCCTGCTCTCTCTCTTCTTCAGTTTTCAACTCCTGTTCCTTAAGTACTTCCCCTTCATGATCATAAATTCTCGTAATGGATAGCCTCTCTTCTTCTGGCATATCTGTCTTCTCAGAAGGCATTGAACGTAGTTTTCTAAGCATCCCAGCCAGGACCCTCAACATCTGCTTCCCAGCTACCCCCAGCTTGTCCTTGGCCCCAGCGTTTATCTCTTTAAGAGGAACCCTGCTTTCTGCAGCCTGTTCCTTAACTGCTGGCTGTATTTCCTCTCTGGGTTTTCCCCTAAACTGAGCAACAGGCTTCTGCTGGATTCTACCGGATAATGTCCTCTCTTGCTGGAGTAATTTTCCTTGCTTTTTCTTACTTTGATCTTCTGTTCGGGTTATTTCTGGCTTTCCTTTTCCTAACCTCAATCTTTCCTTGGCTCTCGGAATACCCTCTTTCATAAACATCACTTTCTCGTCTTCCTGAACCAACTGCTTTTTCCGTTTGATCTCCTCCTCCTTTTCCTGGAACTGACTTTCCTCTTTCTTACTCTGTAATCTCTCTTTCTTATCTTGTAGAATTGGCCTCTCTTTTCTTCCCTCAAATACTTCCTTGCCTTTTACAATCAGCACTTCCTTTTTCTTTGGGTGTTTCCTTTTTCCTGTAGACCATAATGCCTTTATTTTCTCCCCTTCTGAAACTGGAGTTGTTTTCTCTCTTAGCTGAAGTTTTGTTTTCTCTGGCTCAACCTTCACTTTCTGATATGGTTTTCCCCTTAAGATGACTGGTTGGTCTTCCTCTGATCTCCTTCTCTTTTCTTCCTCAGTTGCTTTTTTCTGTCCCCCCTCTTTCTTCTCCATCCCCTTCCCCTTGTCCTCCCTCTTCTCCTCCCCCTCTTTCTTCTCCATCCCCTTTCCCTTGTCCTCCCTCTCCTCCTCCCCCTCTTTCTTCTCCATCCCCTTCCCCTTGTCCTCCCTCTCCTCCTTCCCCTTTTCTTCCCTTCTCTCCCTGTCCTCTACTTCCTTAGCTTGCTTCACTTTCTCTGTTCCCCAGGACGCTCTCCTCTCCTCATCACTCGTCTGTACCCTTTTCCAAGCTTTTCTCTTTCTTGGTTGAGCTTTTTTCCCTGGTTTCCCTCTGGGTTTAGCTTCTGGGAACATTTCCCTCATTTTCTCAACCCCTTCCTTTTCTTCTAGATCCGGTTTCTTGCTTTCCTGAGCTAAGTGTTTTTTCTCCTTGGCTTTCTCTCCCTTTTTCTGCTCTTGCTTCAGCTCAGGCTTTTGCCAGGCTTCCCGCTGTTGTTCATCCTTTGCCCTGACAAATCCATCCTTTGTTTTCTTTTCTTTTGCAGACCAGTCTTTCTTTTGATCCAATATATCATCCTGCTTTGTCAAGCTCTTCGTTTCCGCTATTTCCTCACTCTCTACCTTAGATGACATCTCTTTCTGGGAATAGTCTGGCATACGCAGCTCCCAGTAATCTCCCTCCTCCTCCTCCTCCTCCTCCTCCTCTTTCTCCTCCTCCTCTTCTTTTTCCTCCTCCTCCTCTTTTTCCTCCTTCTCCTCCTTCTCCTCAGTTCTCTCCAATTCCCGGATTTGTGGCCTTTTTTTCTGGGCCTGTTTCTCCCATTCCCCAATTTCTCCCTCTATATCCCGGATCAGCTCCTTTCCTTCCCTAGCCAATTCCCCCTTGTCCCTTCCTGGCTTCTCCTCTTCCTTTTCCTTCTTCCTCACTGGGGACAGCGTCCTGTGTTGCTTGTCCCCTGTGTCCTCCTTGTGAGCTTCCATTGTCTTTTCCAGTCTCCCTTTTCTCTTTTCAAGGATTGATGGCCCTGCTTCAGTGAGTGTTTTCCTTTTTTCTCTGCGTTTCTTCTCTTGTCTCTGCAGTTTTTTTTCTTCTGGAGCTGTCTTCACATCTTCTGTAGTTAATTCCTTCTGTGAGACCTCTTGTATTGTTTTTTCCTGTGCCATGGTCTTTTCTGGGAGGGGTGATTTCTTTTCATCCATCATCAGTTCTCTCTCCTTTTCTTTACTAAGCCATTTCTGTTCCTCCTCTTTTCTAATTAATCCTCTTGTTTTTTTAAGTGTCATTTGCTTCAACATAGTTAACAGCTTTCGTGGGACATCAGACCTTTCTTTGTCACGTGTCAGTGTCTCCTCTGGGCGGGTTAGTTTTGTTTCTGATGGGATCAACTTCCCTTTCTTTGTTTCCTCCTCTGGGCGGGCTGGTTTCGTTTCTGTTGGGATCAACTTTCCTTTCTTTGTTTCCTCTTCTGGGCGGGCTGGTTTCGTTTCTGATGGGATCAACTTCCCTTTCTTTGTTTCCTCCTCTGGGCGGGCTGGTTTCCTTTCTGATATTGACTTCCCCTTCTCCTTCTTTGTTTCCTCCACTCGAAGGGTTGATTTCTTTTTTGCTATGATTAACTTCCTCTTCTCCTCTGGTTCCTCTGACCTGGTTGATTTCTCTTCCGGTGGGATTAACTTCCCCTTCTTGGTTTCCTCCTCTGGATGAGTTGGTTTCCTTTCTGATATGACTGACATGCTCCTTTCCTTCCTGGTTTCCTCCTCTGGATGGGATGGCTTCCTTTCTGATGTGATTGACTTCTCCTTCCTTGTTTCTTCCTCTGGGGAGGTTGGCTTCCTTTCTGGTGGGATTAACATCCTCTTCTCCTTCTCTGGTTCCGCCTGCGGAATGGTTGAATCCTCTTCCAATGTCGTTATCTTCGCCTTCTCCTTCTTGGTTTCCTCCTCTGGACTGGTTGGTTTCACTTTTGCTGCGATTATCATCCTCTTCTCCTTCTCTGGTTCCTCCTCTGGACTGGCGGACTCCTCTTCCAAAGTGATTAACTCTTCCTCTGCTTCCTTCTCTGGGTGGGATGGCTTCCTTTCCACTGGGATTAACTTCCCTTTCTCCTTTGCTTCCTCCTCTGGATGTATTCGTTTCATTTTTGCTGTGATTAACTTCCTCCACTCCTTTGGTTCCTCCTCTGGTTCCTCCTCTGGTTGCTCCTCTGCTTCCTCCTCTGGTTCCTCCTCTGGACTGGTTAATTTCTCTTCTTCTGTGGTTAACTTTAGCTTTCCCTTCTCCTTTGTTTTCTTCTCTGGTTGCACTGGTTTCTCCTCCTCTGTGATTAGCGTCTCCTGCTCCTCTGGTTCCTCCACTGGATGGGTTGGTTTCTCTTCCTCTCTGATTAACTTCCCCTTGTCCTTCTTGACCGATCTCTTTTTCTCTTCGAGTTTTGTCAACTCCTTGTTGTCTTCAATTATTTCCTCTGTTATTTTGCCTTGTTTTTTTGCTGTTGCTTTAGGCTTCTTTCTCTCTAAGATCCTGCGACTGTCTGAGAAATCTGTCCTCTTTGTCTTGTCTTTTGGAGAAATATCCCGTTTCTTCTGCGTGCTTATTTCCTCTTGATCTGCAGCTGTTGTAACTTCCCTCTTTATACCTTTCTTAGGCGCCTTTCTTTTACGGACATGTCGCCCATGCCCAGAGACCTCAGACTCTGATGGTATTGGATGTGAGATCCTTTTCCAGGGACAGAGGTCTGTGAAGAGATCCCAGCTGGGTTGGTCGGTGAGCACCATGTCAGCCAAATCCTCCAGTTCTTTGCCCAGGTCCCTTTCCATCCCTGGATGAGAACTCGCTATTCTTGAAGTGACAAGGTGGCAAATATCCTCTCGCCAAGACTTCCTCTCTTGGCGAGAGACCATACGACCAGGAATCCCTGCTATTCCACGACTGGGCTTTACAGGTTCTTTCTCTAGCTCAGCAGGAGGTGGTAATTTCTCTTGGAGTGCTTTAAGTGCTTTAGCCTCTATCTCTGAAACATCCTCTTTTGACTCCTCTTGTGCTATCTTTTCTTTTTCCATTTTCAAAGGCTTTTTTAAGTAAGTCTGGGTTTTTGGCTTTAAGGCCGCATCCTTGTCTGTGGCTCCCAAGGCTGCCAAGGCCTCTTCAGCTCCCAAGGCCTCTTCAGCTGCCAGGGCCTCTTCAGCTGCCAGGGCTTCTTTGGCTCCCAAAGTCTCTTCACCTCTCAAGACTTCTTCAGCTCCCAAGGCCCCTTTGACTCCCAAGACCCCTTTGACTCCCAAGGCCCCTTTGACTCCCAAGACCCCTTTGGCTGCCAAGGCCTTTTTGACTCCCAAAGCCCCTTTGATTCCCAAGGCCCCTTTGTCTACTAATGTCTCTTTGACTTCCACTGCTTCCTGGGTTGCTTCCCGGGTTTTCTCAGTGATGAGAGGCAGCTCTGGCATTAAGAAGCCATCCTTGGTGTCAACTTGTATGATTTTCCTACTCTTTCTTTGTTCAATTGGAGTCTCTAAAGGCTCCTTTTGCAAGTCTGTCTTTTTAATTTTCTTGGATATCTTCAGGGTTCTTCTAACTGTGGGATATTTGGAGAAAGATAGTAAGAAAATGTGGAGGTTGTGAGGCTTTCTGAGATAGATAGTTTAGTGAACTGTAAGTAGAGCTACTAAGGCAAAGGGGCCTGGGGCTTTAGAGTTTGTAAATGCTTTTATCCACGCTTTGACCTTGGCATTTGTTTCTGGGGAGTTGTCTTGGGAAGAGTGCTTCCTGTGAGCCAGACCCTCTCACTACGTTGGGCTGCTTTTCAGGTCCCTTTGACTTATTAGCCACAAATAAGTCCCACCCATCACCCCCATGATCACCCCCATAAATACCAATCTTTCTGGTCTTGCTCTGAACATGTTTCTTTCTTTTCTTCAGCCCGTCGATGATTTTCGATCCTGGCTCAGGTATAAATGCTTCCTTGTCAGCCATCTCCAGGTCCTTCTCCAAATCAATAGAAAAGCGAAGGGAGCCAGCTCTGTTTGACAAGCTCAGGTCTTCATTTAGCCGCTCCTTGACGCAGCCACGCAGGTCCTGCAAGTCATTGTCCTCAACCCTCAGGATGTGACTTAGAGATAAGTCATCTGACACTTCTTGTCTATAAAAGTAATGAAAGGAAGACAATTCTGAGCAATAGGTAAGACAACATTTAAAAAAAAAAGTGGGGCTGGTGGTGGCAGTGGCCTTAGTGTACACCTTTAGTTCCGGCACTCGGGAGGCAGAGGCAGAATCTCTGAGAGTTTGAGGCCAGGCGGGTCTACAGAGTGAATTCCAGGACAGTCAGGGTACACAGTGAGATCTGGTCTTGAAGAAAAGAAAAAAAGAAAGAGAGAGAAACTGAGAGAATGGGGGCGGGGGGGGGGGGGACTCAGTGTTTTGCTGTTAAGAGCACTGGCTGCTCTTCCAGAAGACCTGAGTTTGGACCTAAACCCATATGGTGGCTCACGACTGTCTGTAACTCTAGTTCCAGGGATCTGATGCCCTCTTCTGGTCTCTGCAGGCACTGCACACACATGGTACATATATGTATGTGTATACACACACACACACACACACATACATGCAGGCAAAACATTCACATGCATGTAAAAGAAAAATAAATCTTTAAAACATTTTCAAAAGAATCAAGAAAGAGAACAGAATATAAAAGGAAATAGAAGAGGAAATGAGGGGGGAAGAAAAATTAACAAAGCGCAGTGGAAGAGGCAGGGATGGATTCATTCAAAGTAGAGTGGGCTGAAGCAGAACATGGGGAAAGCATAGAAGAATGAGTGGAAGAAAAATATTCTTTTGGCCCCATAAAAATCTGGAAAAGAGACCTTTTTAAGTTCTCAAGGCCACTCAGACAAACAGTTCCTCTTGGCAGTAAAAGACAGAGCAAAGGGACACAGAGAATGTGGGGTTCATTGTTTGGTTGGCGGTTTGTTTTGTTTTAGTTTTTAGAATGTCTATGCCTGAACTAGAAGTAGCTCAAGTTAGCCTCAAATGAGATTCCTCTGCTGAGGCTCCTAATTGCTGGGACTTCACATGTCTATTGCCAAACTTACCTGAAAGAGTCCCAGTAATTTATAATCTGATTGGTTGTAGACTTTGGGGTGTGGCTGGTTTTGTTTTTGTTTTGGTCTTTTTTTTGAGGGTCACATAAACTCCAGATCCTCCTTCCCATGGCTCCTAGGTACTGGGGTGCTGGGCACAATTTAGGATTTCAGGGTTAAATTAATGCAGCTGCTCCTTTATGATGCCTGACAGCAAGAATGTGATAAAGCTCACCTCAGCTCACTAAAGTATAACCCAAGAGTCAGGGTGTAGTCCATACACAGCCCAGCAGGTTAATGAAGCAATGTAGAAGATCACTGTAAGATTTCCTCTGAAGAAGATTGTCTTAGAGTTTCATTGCTGTGAAGAGACACTGTGACTAAGGCGAGTCTTATAAAGGACAATATTTAATTGGGGCTGACTTACAGATTCAGAGGTTCAGTCCATTATCATCATGGCAGGAAGCATGGCAGCATGGTAATCAGATATGGTGCTGGAGAAGGAGCTGAGAGTTCCACATCTTGATCTGAAGGCAGCCAGGAGAAGACTCTGATTCCACACTGGGTGGAGCTTGAGCATGGGAGACCTCAAAGTCCACTTACACGGTGATGCACTTCCTCCAACAAGGCCACACCTATTCCAATAAGGCCACACCTCCTAATATGTCATTCCTTATGGCCAAGCCCTTAAACAAAAGAATCTATGGGGGCCAAAACTATTAAAACCATCAAGAAGATGCTTAGTGTCGTAGACATCACACCCCCAAGCATAAACACATCACAGAGAAGATATTCTGGGACCTCTGGATTTCCAAATCTTCAGCCTGTGTCGATCCTCTCTTTGATTCTTTCTTCCTTCTTCCTTTCTTTCCCCATAGTCTGGCTCTTTTTGAGGCAGTATCTTGATGAACAGTCCAAGGTGCTCTCAATTTCTTTATCCATCTACCTCAGTCTTCCAAAGGCACAATTACAAAGCAAGTACTACCATATCCAATTTGAATAATTTATCTTGAAATATGGATAAACAAAGGTTAAACATAAGACTGTACAGGCCAGAGAAATGACTCACAACCATCCTTAAAATGCAGTTCCAGGGGGTTAGACACCCTCTTCTAGCCTCCATGGGCGTGGAGCATGCACATGGTAAACACACATACATTCATGAAAAACACTCATACATATAGAAACATCTTTAAAAGAATAAGACTGTGGGTCTGACAGCTAACAGTGATGAAGGAACGCCTTGGAGGCTTGGTGCTGTTTGCCAACAAGATTACATTCATGAACTGTCCTTCCTGAGTACATGCTTTCAGGAGCTCCCCTGGTCCTTGTGCTTTTTCCCAGCGTTCTGTGGCCCATCATATCACCAGGAACACAGCAGGCTTCCTCAAGGGGAGGGTTGCTATAGCTGTCAGGGTAAATGTATCTATTTGTTCATCCAAATCCAGATTTTTCTCTGAAAAGCACAATATATTAAGAACATGTGTTTTGGGATTTTTTTTTGAATTATCAAGTATCTTCAGAGAAATTTTTTGTTTATTACACTTTTTTCCTGAATATGTGCCTGTGTCGCCTGGTACATGTATGGAGGACAAGGATCAACTTTTGGGAGTCAGTTCTCAACTCCAGCCATGTTGGTACCATGTACAGAATGCAGTTCAAGCTTGCCAGGAGCCACTTATATCATCTAAACTACCTGGCCAGCTTAAACTTTTATCTCTATACCTATCTTTTTATTTATTTATTTATTTATTTATTTATTTATTTTGTCTCCAGAAATTAGAAGGAACAGGGAAATAGTAGGTTATGACAAGCAAAGCACTTCTCATGACAATGGAGTTCCAGGGTAAAGTCACACTGTTTGCCACCACTGTTTCTAAAATCAACACATCGTGAATGAGTCATCTATGTGGTCATATCTTTGTAGTTGGGGGTTAATATAGGCAACCAAGTAATGGAAAGGCATGTCCAAGGCTCTCTAAGACACTTGAAGCAATGGACCACAGGGTGCTCTACTCTTAGGTTTTCTAAACCTACTTCATCAAGGGTTCTTGAATGCTTCGTCCTCTCTTCTAGCCCATCAACCAGAGGTAGGGGGAAAAGAAGGTTAATAGGAAAAGGGTAGTATGGACCTGTTTAGAAGTAGTTCCTTAGAGTGATTCCAATTTTGGTTGTCAAGATACCAGCACTTCAATTCAATAGCAAACACCAAGCATGAATCATTGCAGGTGGCACAATCCAACAGAAACTGGAAGGCTCCACTGAATCAACATGAGTCAGCTGAAACAACCAGAAACAGCCAGAATACCATAAGAAGTTCTTTGGAGTTTGTCTCTATGAAATGAAGTCCAATGAAGTATTCACTGCACAGCCAGTGAAGGCCAATGAAGTATTGCACGGCCAGCAAAGACCAGAAAAGGCCAGCAAAGACCAGCAAAGTCCAGAAAAGGCCAGCAAAGACCAGCAAAGACTATCAAAGGTCAGCAAAGACCAGCAAAGGCCAGCAAAGACCAGCAAAGGCCAGCAAAGACCAGAAAAGACCAGCAAAGGCTAGCAAAGACCAGCAAAGGCCAGCAAAGACCAGCAAAGTCCAGCAAGGCATTGCAATGCAAAAATGTCCTCTCACTGTGTGGTTCTATGTATCTTTCTAAACATTACACACCCTCTCAAAAGTCTGTTTTCAGCAAAATACCACATGCTCTCTCTCAAGGCAGCTTCTGGAAAAACATTACACTGGACAACTGAATTTTTAAATAAACCAGAACCTTCCACTTCAGGATGTGCTTGAAACTGGGAGTTCCTGGAGCCTGTTTTTAAAGACATGAACTACAGTTTCAGCGAATCACACAGATCTCTCACACTCCTGTACAGTGTAAGACCTTGAACACTGCAGTGTTTCCTCTGTGGTGGTGTGTGTCCTAACTTCCTGTGTTGGCTTTGCCCGCTCTCAGACTTCCTACCTCTGAAATGTATCTGTTGGCACTCTTGTCCTTGCCTGCAATGGATTCAGTATTTTTTTTCTAACTCAGAAGTCTAGGAAAATATGTATATATTCAAATTTTTAGTTGGCACTTCTAGGTGTTTAAAGACCCTTTCCTTGTATTCAAAGTTTCTGGTCTGATTAACATCTAATAGCAAACCCCGTGGTCTAACCTGTCCTGTCTGGTTCCATAACCTATAAATAGTTGGAGTTTGCTATGTAAATGGTTTCCTGTTAAGAGAGTTATAAGGGGCACTGGGGAGATGGCTCAGCAGTTAAGGACACTCATTGCTTTTGTCAGAGACCTTGGTTTAGTTCCTGGATCCCCTATGGTGATTCACACCTGCCTGTAGCTTCAGATCAGTTAACCCTGTTTTGACTTCCACAAGCACCAGGTATATACACCCATGTAGGTGTAATGTTTTGTGCACTGTGGAAAGTTATCCTTGTGTTATCTACATGCTGGTTTCTCTGCCCCTATGTCTAGCTGCAGTCTGAATATGGTATTGTAACGGTTAGCCTAAGAATTTCCTGGTCACGGGTTTGTATGAGCATCACTCCCTATTTATTCTTTGTTTTGTTAATAAAAGCTGCTCAGCCAATGAATGGCTGTCCAGAGAGAAAATAGGGCTGGACTTCCACCAGCCAGGGGAGGAAGGGAGCGAAGGAAGGGAAGAAGCAGGAGGAGGAAAAAGAAGAGAAGAGTTGTCAAGAGGAAGGGATTGCGGAAAGACATCATGGGAGAATTCACTTGAAGCACAGAGAGGCAGATCAAATGCAAATACTAAAAATACAAATATATGGAGATTTTGGCTAGGAGGTAGCTAGAGTAGCCCAGATTAGAATAGATCAATGACTGCTCAGTTATTGTGCTGTAAAGCTAATCAAACTTATAGTGTTTGTCTTATTCACTTGGGAACTAACCTGGATAGAGAAAAAATTATCATCTTTTAAAATTACTTTTACACATCCTACATGCTGACACATGCACAGTGTATATACTTAAATGCCTGAAAATACTCATATACATTAAATGAAATCATCTAAAATAATAATAAAGGAGCAGCGTGACGGGACTCTGCCCTCACTGTCTGAGCATGAGAAATGCTCACCATGTCCCCTTCTTGGCTTCAAATCAGGATTCCAGATTTTTGAGGAGCAGCCCTTTCCTGAAAACCAAGTCAGGACTAGACATGGTAACTGAGGCAGTGGGATCACAACTTCAAGGCTAGCTTGGGCTGCATACAGAGTTCTAGGACAATGTAGGCTTTGTGGTGGGAGATACTGTCTCAGAAATCAAAACAAAAACTACCAAGCAAATAAAACAAACTTAAAACTCAACAAAAGCCAGACCAGGAAGAAGTTGTAGCCATACTCTGGCTTTGCCTGGGTGATGTTATGAATAACACTATTTACCTTTTTGGCACTAGGCAGGAAACATTGTTAGCTCTTGTAATGTATATCTTATTGGTGAATTACCAAGTGCTTTTTAAAATTCACTTGAAAGCTGGTTCTAGAAGCAGGAATGGCTCCTAATATCAGACTCCAGAACTCTACACCCTGAATGAGGTCACTGCCTCCACACCAGTTCTGTGACAGAACAGAAAACCAAGCAGCCAAGGGTATCAACAGCACCGCGCCCTTGAGAAGAGCTGGAAGGTGAACTGTTTCCAACCGAGGCTGGTGTTTGCTCCATCAGACAAAATGTGGTGAGGAGAACAGAAGCTCAACTCTGGAGAAAAGGCTCTGGGCTATGAAAGTCCTGATGAGGACTCTAACATAACTGTCTCAAGGCTTCCTCAGCCTGTTTCTGCTAGATGGGGGTAGTCTCCAAGTGATGACATCATCTATCTGCAGCTACGTGTCCATTGACCTGGAAACCACACCTGAAGGTACTCTGCACTGCCTAGGACTCTCAGTCCAGAGCTCCAGCTGGATGCCTCAGCAGAACTTCCCCAGTGGAGTTCTGCAGGACATTTCTATACTCCCGATTTTGTGTTGTCTTTTATTTTTTTCCCAGTTGGGCTACCTTGGTGGCTGCTGTGGCTGTTTTGTAGCACCCAGTTTGATGGTTTAATATATACCCACTGAATCCACCTGTTATTTGTGATTTATTCTTTTACCCACTATTTACTTAAACCCAATCGTTCAAAACCAAAAGAATGGCTATCATGAATCGTTCTCTAGACCACACAAACATAGTCCTTTCCCCTGCATATTCTAGACTCAGAAGCATCGATCTTTGTCCTGGTGATAACAGAGCAGGCCAGCAGCAATGCTTCTGGGATATTAATCCTGGGGGAGGGATGGGAGTGTCTCTGCTAATCTTTGTATCTATGTCTACTCTTCCTCAACAGTTCTTCCTTCTGCTCCCTCTAGGGCAAGAGTCTCAACCTATGCTTCCTGACCCCTTTGGGGTTGCATATCAGGTATTTACATTATGATCTGTAACAGCAAAGTTACAATTATGAGGTAGAAGAACTGTATTAAAGGGCTGCAGCATTAGGTAGGTTGAGAACCACTGGCCTAGGGCTTTGATTTGCGGTGAGAAACCTGCTATTATAGAAACTTCCCCAAATATATACATATATGAAAGTAATTTAAATGGAGTCACCATATAATGGGGGAGAGGACATCCCAGCCAGACACACCTCCAAGGAAAGCCTCCATTGCCAGGAATGTTGAACTGTTGAGCCAAAGGGACCCCATTTATCTCCTCAAACATCACAAGATATCACCAAGTCTATTGGTTGTTTTCCCCAACCTGGTGAGAAAACTCTACTGCTGATGAAACATATGAATAGAACATGGAAAAGAAGAACCAGTGCCCAACTAGAAGCTCCATCCCTACCGGATAGCATTCATGGTCCTGGAAGATACTCTGTATACTACCAGAGAATGATAATCATCACCAAGCTACCAGCCCTGTGACCTTCAACAGGGACCTATCTGCGAGATACAGTACTGCATTAGTGGCAAAATATTGTGGTAGTAACCAACCACTTTTTGATAGAATTTAAGGCTCACTTCATGAGATGAAACTGATACTTGATGTTAAAGCAGCCAAGAGCCTGAGACTAAGTAGGTCATGGGCCTAGAGGAAAACCTACTACTAATTACTCTGGTAAAGGATCATAGCAATAAAATGACATGTTATTATGTGCATAGCTAGGTGTCTCCCTCAGCCCTCATCCAGAGAACATTCTTCTTGCAGTAGATAGAAATTAACAAAGAGACCCACAACTGGACAATATGCAGAAAGGAAGATAGTTTGGAGCGCTCAGTTCCAAATGGGATTTCTTCAAGTCTAAGGCTCAAGGATCTATGTGGAAGAGGAGGCAGAAAGATTCTAAGAGCCAGAGGTAATGGATGCCTCAAAGGAAACAGTATCTTCCAGACAGGAAAGGACTGATGCACATACGAACTCAGATACTCTGCAGCATGCGTAGACCTCCATGGGTGCAAACTAGATGGATCCCAGCACTAAGGGAAGAAGACATGGGCATGAGGTGTGCAGGTGTACATCCCTAATCAAGAAACTATTTGCAACTCATGCCTGCTGGGAGAGAGGAAGTCAGTTTCCTCCACTTGAGTGTCACTGGACATAGCAAACACACTGCAGAGCAGGGCTACCATGTCCATGAGTAGTTGGCCAACATAAAGTTCTGTGATTTTTTTTGGGTGGGGTGGTGGTGGGAACCTTTTAGTTTAGTTTTGTTTTTCTGTCTTTTTCATTTTCTTTTTCTTTTCCTTTCTTTCTTTCCTTTTTTTTTTTTTTTTTTTTTTTTTTTTTTTTTTTTTTTTTTTGGTCTTACTGGGTTTTTGATTTTTGGTTTGTTTTTTTTTTTTGTCTTTTTGTTTTGTTTTGTTTTTTAAGAGAGAATGTGGATAGGGAGATGGGGAGATGGGGAGGATTTGAGATGACTTGGGGAGGGGAAATACGATCAAAATATATTGTAGGAGAAAAACTAACGTTTATTGAGGCAGGATCTCACTATGAAACCCTATAAAACTCATGTAGAACTATGTAGACCAGACTGGGATCTGCCTCTCAGAAAGCCACCTGCCTCTGCCTCCAAAGTACTGTAATTAAAGTCATACCTACTATTCCCAGTCTGGAAAACATTTGTTTGTTTGTTTGTTTGTTTGACTGACTAATTGGTTGATTGTTTTTCTCTGTGTAGCCCTGGCTGTCCTGGAGCTTCCTCTGTAGTTCAGGCTGGCCTCAAACTCAGAGAGTCACCTGCCTCTGCCTCTGCCTCTGCCTCACAAGTGTTGGAATGAAAGGTGTACACCACTACTGCCGGGCTAAACTGTACCTTCTCTTTCTTGTTTAATTAATTAAGTTTTTTTTTCTATGCATTGGTGTTTTGGCTCCAGGCATGTCAGCATAAGTGTGTTGCATCCCCTGAATGTGGGAATTGAAGCCAGGTCCTCTGGAAGGGCAGCCAGTGCTCTGAACTGCCGCACCATCTCCCTAGGCCCTGTGTTTTATTATTTTGTATTATATATGTGCTCGTGTCTGTATATCTGTGTGTGGGTGTGTGCAGATGAGTACAAGTGTCTGAGGAGATCAGAAGTATTGGGTCTCCTGGAACTGGAGCTATAGGATAACAGCCAACTAGTTGGTGTTCATGTTGAGAACTGAACTTGTGTCTTCTGCAAGAGTTGTATGTGTCCCTGACTGCTAAACCATCTCCATAGAACTTGAGACTATGTTTTCAAAAAGCAAATTTATGTGAGCTGCAGAGATGGCTCACTTGCTGCCATTGCAGAGGACCTGAGTTTGATTTCCAGTATCCAAATAGGTGGTAATTCTAGATCCAGGGTATTTGACACTCTCTTCATGTCTCCACAGGTCCTGCACACACACACACACACACACATACATGCATAAATAACAAAAAAATTGTTTAAAGCCAAATATAAAAGACCAGATTGCTCAACAGGTTAAAGTCCTTTTGCCTCGCAAACCTAATGAACTGGTGATGGAGAAGTTGGCTGTGACATGATGCTTGGGGATTTTATGAATTGGCAGAAAAGGGAAAATCATTGATCCAACAGAGGCTTCGAGAATTGCTTTCCTGGATGCTGGTGGGTAGCAGATTCTATAGTAACAGAGAGTCCTAGTGAAGAAAAGGACCCTGGGATGGATGGAGTGAGTGCGAGGGGTGACGTGTTCAATCTCCCAGAATAGAGCTTTGCCCTCCTCAATGACCTGTGACCTTCCTCTCCAATGACTTCAGAGAGGTCATTTGAAGAAAATGAGGGGGAAAGGGGGTGGATGGTCACTAGAACCGTCCGTTAATGTTTTCAGTTTACAGTATATCACATAACATATTATATAATGTTTGTTGACATCGTTGGCATCCATGCCTACAAATAATTTGTCCTGTGCTTTTGAATAAATATGTTTGTGCACGTTCCTGTTACTGGGCATAGAGCCAAATACCAGTGTCCTACTTCCAGCTTAAATCAATGGAAGCAACTCTATTGTCTGTTAAGGTCAGGATTTTAGTGCTGTGTCACCAGATGAGTAGGTCTCAAGCAGCCTTTCTGTCAGGAGGGAGAATAATTGTGTACAAAGTAGAGAAGTGTCCAATTGTGTGACAACACTTGTGTAATAACATTTTGTTTAACGCTAGCAAAAATAAGCTGGAGAGTTGGATCAGTGGTTAAGAGCACTGACTGCTCTACCAGAGGTCCTGAGTTCAATTCCCAGCAACCACATGGTGGCTCGCAACCATCTATAATGGGATCCTATGTCCTCTTCTGGTGTCTGAAGACATCGACAGTGTACTCACTTATATAAAATATAGAAATCTTTTGGAGAAAGATTAAGAAAAGAAAGAATAACAATATAGAACAGTCACAGTGATGTGAACTACTTGTTTTGAATGGAAGCTATGTGGTCTTAAATCCTGAAAAATCATTGAGGTTTTATTTGCTGTTGTTTGTTTGCTTGCTTGTTTGTTTTGTTTTGTTTTTGTTTTTGAGACAGGGTCTAAAGCTCATGATCCTACTTGTCTCAGCTTCCTGAGTGCTGGGATTACAGGTGTGCATCAGTGACCTGGGTGCTGTTTCAAAAAATCTTAAAGTGAGGAAATGATGAGAAAATTAGTCAGCAGTAAGCAGCAGTCAGGATGGCACTGAGGGAAAACAGAATTGCAGAACAGAGGGGAGAATGGCAGAAAATAAACGTTGTGAACGGGGGTAAAGAGCAGAAGCTTGAGAGAAATCATAAAAAGGGAAGTTCACCACCCAACTTACTGTAATTCGCGGTAGACATGTGGTTGTCTTAGCTGGTGTAACAACATAGCCTTGCTTTGGATGCCTGTGTATTTGGACAAAAGTTGCACGACCTTGGCCCGCACAGCCTTCTCACTGTCCATCAATCCCATGATCAGGGGCACAGTAAAAACCTGGCTGATGAAGCCTAACCTCTCTAGCATTTCCCAGGCCAGCTCCCGGATGCTGGCATTGTAGTGCGTTATATCTTTGAGCAGGCGACAGGCTGTCTCGATTCGCATCCTCGAAGGGACTTGGTGAGTGGCAAAAATCTCGGCCAGAGCAGTGAAATACTTCCTGTATTTTTCCGTAGAACAGAAAACTGTGAGGTTGAGAATGGTCTCTACCAGATTTTCTATAATTCCGTCACTAAACTTTTTCCCTATCCAGCTCTTGTCTGACATTCTTTCGAGGATGCCATAAGATTCTCTCTTCTGCTCCTGGTATATATCCTTCAGTTTCTTGGTTCGCATTTCCATATCATCTGGACTCAGGGATGGCGCTGGGTGGATCCTTAATATCTCGGGTATCTCTTCGATCATTTCTTCATACGATAAGCACAGATCATAGCGTAGGAAGACCGGGGTACCATCAGGCCAAAGGCGGGCACGGATCACTGAGTTAGGGATGTAGCAATCTGGAGCAAAGGGCCATTTGTGCCCTTTGCCAAAGAAGCCTTGGAGTATCCGGTAGGAGTTCAGCCCATCCCAGCCAGGTACCTGTAACTGAGCAGCGACGGCATCTGGGTACTTCAGCTTGGTGTCAGAAGTGGCGAAATCAACATATTTCTCCTGTGCATAGTACAACCCAGGTCTCTCTTGAGTCATGGTGGATGTATGTCTGCCCTCCTCTACAACGTGGGGCACAATGTCATCAAAAGCGATGGCCCGTTTGTTGATGAGGGTCTCTAGCCCCTGGAGTTCTTGGACACTTTGCTCCATGTACATGAATTTGGGGACAAATATCAACTCGAAGAGGAAGAAAAAGCTGGGGAGGAAGGGCTTTGGGGTCTCCAGTATATCTTCTTCGAAGGTTAAAGTGCTTAGGTTGAACAGGTAGTTGGGGGGGAGCAACTTTAGGCAGGATACTATGTAGATGCTTTGGTTGAAAGTCAAGAGCAGGTCACCTCGACTATTGGCGAAGCAGGGTGAACTAAAATGCAGTTCAGATTCAAACTGGGTTATGAGTTTCCCACGCAAGTCCCAGACCCGAACTGATCCATCCGTGGCTCCTGTGACAAAGAGTTTCAGGGAGAGGCAGATATCAAATGAAGTGATAGCACATTCATGCAGTGAGGTCGTGTGTCTCGTCATAACACTAGACTGCGATGCTGCTTCTGAAACATCTTGATAGCGCCAGAGAAACCAGCAGGAGTGCTCGGTGATGGCCCCCACAGAACCTGGCAAGAGTACCATATGTTTTAAGGGATAAGCGCAGAAGATTGCAGACACAGGCTGCAAGTCCATGCTCCTCTCGGAATGCACCGCTTTTGTGAGGTGTATGTAGTTGTCCTTACCATAGGAACACACCAAGGGACTTTCTTCAAAGCCCTCTGGCGTGCATAACGCCAACACTGGCCCAGAGTGCACAGATTTCTCTGTCCGGGCAGAACAGTCCTGGGATAGGATTCTCACAATGCCGCTCTCGTGCCCACAGAACATCAACCCCTTTTTACTGTCAACCAAATGAGACCCACCGTAAGCCAGGCATTTTATTTTGTCTTTGTAGTTTTCCGAAGTGCCCAGGAGATATTTGGCTGGACACGGGGAACGTGTGGCATCAAACACTAGCAACTCTGCGCTGCCGATTGCCACAAAGAGCTCCTCTCTCTCTGAGTGATAGGCCCAAGCCACAGCCTTATCCATGGCAAGCAGGGGCCAGGTTACAATGAGGAGGTCCCCGGTTACCGGAGACAGGAAACGCAGCAAGCCGTCCTCTGTGGCACACAGGATACGAGTACAGTTATGGCCACAGGAGACCCGTTGTATCTTCTGAGGGGCAGAGCCGCAGATGTTGAAGAGGTTGTAAAAATGGGGCAGTAAGTACAAGGAGAAACCAGACGTGCTCTGGCAGAAAAATGTGCTGTTATCAATAAATCGCAGCTGCTGCAGATCTGTGCCGACATCCACCTGTCTCAGTAAGTTCCCCGAGGTGAGGTTCCACTCCTTCAACATACCATCGCTGCCTGCTGTGAATAAGGTGAAGGTCTCAGGCCGACTGTGGATGGATATCACGGATGAGGGGTGGGCCATGAAACTGTTGAGGAAAGCACTGTTATCTAAATCCCACGCGTGGATCTCTCCGTTCTTGTTTCCAGCATAGAAGGTGTTCTGTGGCACACAGCTACAGCAGCAGGTAAGGGAGAAGCCACCGGATAGGAGAGTGAATGTCTTCACTTCTTTAAGCTGGCCTTGACCCTTGTGGGTAAACACCCTCACTACACTCTCACACAGAGCTATCAGGGAGCCCAGGCTTGGGCTCATGTGCAAGTCCTGTACAAGTTCATAACCTCTCAGGGTCACTTTGTTAGCCATCTGGAGGCCCTTACCATTAGCTACAATGAACCAGATAACCACAGCTCCCATAGTACCAGAAAAGAGCACCTCGGTGTCTGAGTCATAGCAGAGACAACTGATGGAGAAGTGACAGGGCACCGTGCTCAGAGCTATGAACGCCTGGTGGTGGTCTCCAAAGAGCCGCAGGCGCATATCTTCACAATAAACTATTAACAGGCAATAGGATGCCACATGGACCATCGACTCGATGGGTGGCACTTCATCTGTCAATGGGAATTTCATCTTTGTGAGCTTCCTTTCCTCTTCTGTATCTTTTTCTTGTATCCATACTACTGCCTAGAAGAGGGTGGAAAACAACAGAGTCTGGTCATGGTCAGTAGAGCATCTCCAGGGATTGCGCTGTAAGAAAAAGCCTGCCTATCTCTTGTAGACAAAGGCAAGGTTTGGCTTTAGGGGTTTCATAATTCTAGGTACTGGATGTATGATAGAAGCCCCAGATTTAAGAACTTTTTGTTGGCCTTCAGTCTACTTTATAATACACATGTATTCTTTGGGCCTGATAGTTATCAGTGTAAAAGGATCACTAATCTAGGTCAATCTGGAACATGGAGCTAGGTATTAAAATGAACTAATTTTCTGGGTGTGTGGGGTCTTTGGTCCCAGCACCCAGTATGCTAGGGTGGACAGCTTGCACTACATAGTGAGTCTGAAACCAGCCTGAGAAACATAGGAAGACCCTGTCTCTATGACTGGATAGATGGATGGATGGATGGATGGATGGATGGAAGGAAGGATTGATGGATGGATGGATGGATAGATGGAAGGATGGATGGATGGATGGATATATACCATGAATTTACTCATAATCTCATTCTGAAACATGGACATTTTAGATACGGGACCTATGCATTGCATTATAACGGAAGAGGCAAAAATGAAGTAGTTTTACATGTGTCTGTCTCTCAAAGTATTCCAACCAGTTAAAGGCGATGATATAGGTGGTGTCCAGTGAATACAAGCTCACGAAAGGTGTTTTCTGTAAAAAATAAGACTCGTGGTATAGGATCTTGGGCAAGTCGCTCAGGACAGACACATTTTTCCTGACTTCTTCATGAACCTGAAAGTAAAGTGTATCAGGAGGTTAGAAAAATGAACTGGACTCGCTCATTGGAGACACCCTGAGGGATTCATTGAGAATGGCTGTTTGGATCTTTTCATGGTTTTGTTTGCATTTCACTTTCAACACTAAGGGCTGGACCTAGGGGCCTCCTGCATTTTAGGTGAGTGTTTTTACCACTGAGCCCCATCTCTAGCCACTCAACAGGCAATTCCAGTAAAATGCTCTACGGATCAGCTGAACCCCCTTCTTACTTTGAAAATATTTATTTTTATTTCATATACATGGGGTTCTTCCTGTATGCATGTCACACCTATATGCAGTACCCAGAAAGGCCAGAAGAGGGTGTAATCTTCTGGAGCTGGAGTTACACACAGTGGTGAGCCTTCTGGGTACTGGAACCAAACCTGGGCCATCTAGAAGAGTAGTGAATACTCTTACCCACTGAGCCACCTCTCCAGCCCTGTCTGGCTGTTTTGAAGCAGTGTCTCACTATGGAGCCCAGGTTATTCTAGAACTTGTAACCATCCGGCACCAGCCTCCCAGGTTTGACAGGTAAGCCCTACCATGCCAGTCTAAAGAGTTCATCTTTTCTTCAAGATCTACTTTTATTAAATCTTTAAGTTATGTGTATGGACATGCCGGTACACACCCTTAATCCAGCACTCAGGGGCAGAGGCAGGTGGATCTCTGTGACCTTGAGGTTAACCTAGACTACAGAGCAAGAGTTCCAGGACAGCCAGAGCTATATAGACAAACCCTGTCTTGAATAGCAAAATTGCATGTATGTGTGTATGCCACACGTGTTGTGGGTACCTTCACGTACGAAACAGTTATTCATCCATTGAACAAGGTCAAGACTGCACTCCAGTGGATTATACTGCTTCTCTGTGTGTGAATAGGTACATGTGTGCACCAGAAGTGTGGGACCTCTTTGCAGGTAATTGTGAGCCATTTGGCGTGGGTTCTGGGAACTGAACTCCACTCTTCTGGAAGAGCAGTACGTGTTCTTAACTGCTGGGCCGTCTTTCTAGCCCCCTTAATGCCATTGTTCCAACATAGAAGAGAATGTTGGTCATGCCCTACCCATGCCCCATCCTCCCAGGGCAGGAAGAGATAGATCATTTGCCCAGCCCCACCACATGGATAGCTTTCACACAATCACCTCACTCTCCTTCAAGATCTCATGGATGGAGGATTTCAAATTCTTCCACTCAGGGATAAGTCTAGGTGAGGGCGAAGCCTTAGCAAACTTCCAGATCTTCCTGCTCATCTCGGAGTACAGAACCTGGGAAAGGGGGAGAGAATGTTTGAACCTCGCCGTCTGGTTGATATCAGACTGGAAACTAAGGGAACTGAGAAAGCTGGAAGAACAGCTCGTCACAAAGGGAGGGATGTGTGGTTGTCAATGAGGAAAACGTCTTTGCTTAGATTTGTTTCGTGTGTGTGTGTGTGTGTGTGTGTGTGTGTGTGTGAGAGAGAGAGAGAGAGCATTTTGCCTGCATGTATGTATGTGCACCCACATTCATCTTGGTACCCCTGAGAGGTCAGAGGAGGGGGTCAGATGGAGCTGCCGTGTGGGTTCAGGGAAGACAACTTGAGCTCTCTTCAAGAGTTGTAAGCAGGCTGGAGAGATGGCTCAGAGGTTAAGAGCACTGCTCTTCCAGAGGTCCTGAGTTCAATTCCCCACAACCACACGGTGGTTCACTACTATCTACAAATGGATCTGATGCCCTCTTCTGGCATGCACGTGTACATACAGGTAGAGCACTCATACCTAAAATAAATATTTTTTAAAAAAAAACAAAGTTGCAAGTGAGGCTGAGAGTTGTAGCACGTGGTTTTGGGGTTTTTTTTTTTTTTTTTTTGGTTTTTTGGATTTGATTTTTTTTTTCAAGACTAGCCCTGGCTGTTCTGGCACTCACTCTATAGACCAGGCTGGCCTCAAACTCAGAAATCTGCGTGCCTCTGCCTCCCAAGTGCTGGGATTACAGGCATGCGCCACCACCGCCCGGCTGTAGCACATGGTTTTAATCTCATTACTTGGGAGACAAAGGCAGGTAGGTTTCTGTGAGTTCTAGGCCAACCTAGTCTACATAGTGAGTTCCAGAACAGCCAGGACTACATAGAGAAACCATGTGTAGAGATGCCTGGTTCTGTCTCCCAGCGTCATGTTCCCAGAAATTAGACTCAAAGCATATTTACAAATACATTAGCCATACAGATAGGCTCTTCTCTAACTGGTCTAATTTAAAACACCCCATGTATTTAACCTACTTTCTGTATTTAACCTACTTTCTGGCATGTGGATGGCTACCTGTGCTCAGGTACAATGCATCTGTCTCCTCATATCTTCCCAGGAAATCTTCCCACCTGGCTCTATCCCAGAATCCTCTCTGCCTCCCAGATGTCCCACCTCTATTTCCTGCCTAAGCCACAGGCCTTAGGCTTTTTAATTGGCAGGTGATACATCCATAAAATACACAAGATATATTCTCTCTAGAACACTGTCTCAAAACAATGACAAAAAACAAATCCAGGACCTGAATTTTCTTCACTCTCCTCCCCAAGTCATGGTCTCACCATGTAGCCCTGGCTGGACTGGAACCTTAAATTCCCAGAGATCTACCTGCCTCTGGTTCTTGAGTTCTGAGATCAGACCCATGAGCCGCCACATCTGGCAAGAAATGTTTCTTTTTCTCAACTAAAGCAACTCGAGAGCCACAGTCGGAGGATGGGAATCAAAAGGCTTTACAATCAAAACATTTTAAATGCATTATAAAACCGGGGCTCCATTACTGCGAAGGGTCACCCTGAGATCAAGAGCAAATGAGAGGTGAAACAGGAGCTGAGCGCCACAAAATTATATTTATAACCCCAGATTCTGGGCCACGCCCCCCCCGACCTTTTTCCTTTGGATTTCTCAGACTGAACAGTCCTATCTTACAGACAGCAGATGTCTTAGCCGTCTCAGAGGATCTGATACCGCTTATCGCACATCCTGCCAGCTGGGGACCCCTGCTTCTAATATCATCCAATACCACAGGCTTCCCAGTCACTTTACATCCCCCCTCCCTTCCCTCCCTCCCCCCCCCCCCCGCCCCCGACCTACATGACTACATACCCTCAGTTCAAGACACAAAGTCCACTGACAGGTTTCCATAGAAAGTGAGTCACTGGCTCCAACACCATAATGCACTGGGCTGTCCAAGCCCCCTCCCCCATCCCACAGGTGTTCACTGATACTTCAGACTTCCCCACAACCTGAAACTACCCAGGCAGTGTTGGAGGCTTCGGGGGGATAGGGAAAAGGGGGATGGGTTTAAGGAATCAGTATTTTACAGCGGTGGATTTCTCTGGTCCTGAGCTTGTGAAGCAGCCATGTTGAACAGGGCAGGAGCTGGACATGATTAGATAAACTTTACTTCATTTACGTGCCTCCTGTGCTGTCCTAGAGGTCAGCTTCTAACTATCTTAAGGTAGGGCTGACAAAATAACTTCGAATTTTGGATTCTAGGACACAGCTTGTACTAAAAAGAAACTGTGGGTTTTGGAGCTGGGGATATAGTTTAGTCGGAAGAATGCTTGCCTAGCACGGATTTGATTTGAGTACCATATAAAACCGGGCATGGTGGACAGCAGTAGTCCCAGCACCCGGGAGGTGAAGTTCTAGACCAACTGCGGATATATGATACTCTGTCTCAAAAACCAAACCAAACCAGGACCCAATGGAAAACAACATGAGCTAACCAAATAAAACCTATCCACAACTGCGTATCTCCACCCCCGCCCCGAAATTAAATTTTAATTGATTGTCCTACGTTTTTCCTTGCTAACTCCGCTTCAACCTAGTATCCTTCCTTCTCCAGTACAGGAAAACCCAGCCGCACAAATAGTATGAGGCGGGGCCAGAGAGACAGACTCCAGGCAAGGCAGAGTCCCTGGATATGCATGGATGTGCCTGGGTACCGCTGGCCTTTATGACAGAGGCCTTGCATCAGCCGCTCACGTGTAAGGGAGGGGCTCTGTGATTATCAGGGGTTTCTATGCCACCCTTTATTAGGGTTAGCATGGGAACCAAGCCTATTATAGAGACCACGATGGTACCACGTTTCTCCCAGTTCAACAGCCCAGATGGGTAGGAGAGTGAGGAGGCCTCTTTGAGGTAAGTAAGAGGAAGCCCTCGGGTTCGCATCATGCCCCTCCATCTTCTGGCCTTGGGACGCTGGGCTGGAGTAAGCCAGTGTTCCAATGGATTGGGTTGTTGCAGTGATGGGTGAGAGGCTAGCCCAAATCAATCCTGTCCACCCTATTTCTCTCCCATGTTCTGCAAAAACTCATTCTGGCCCGCTTGGGCGGACAGACCACAAGATAAGGTTACGTCACCACACAATAGTGTGGAAAATCGGCAAGCCCCATCTACCGCGCATGCGTATAGCACGAGGGTGGGTTAGGTCAAGACAGATGCGCAGGGGAGAGACTCAGACGCGTGCAAATGCGCCAGGAGATGGAGCTATTCTAAGAGCCCTTTGGATGTTTTTGTGGCCCAGCGGCAGCTTGGAAGTTCATGGGGCCTCCACACTGCCTCAGGATCGTCTTATGAGACCGTCTGTCCTTCTTCAGTCTCTGGCCTGGGAACCGCACCCGGAACCATGGAACTACGCGTGCGTGTTCAGTGCTGGTAGCGGCAAGGGTAGATTTCATTGTGTTGGGGAGATGGCTTTCAGGGTCGATGGCTCCCAGGTTCTGCAGTTTCCCCCTTTACTGATTTAAGCTCTAGTCGGTGTTCCTTGGTGACAGATTATGACAGGGGATGATATTAAAGTTCCCATCCTTTTAGGTGAGGTGGTACATGCTTTTAATCCCAGATCTCAGGAGGCAGAGGTAGGCAGATCTTTGTTTTTGAGGCCAGCTGGCCTAGTAAGACCCTATCTTAAAAATAAACTTCCTATCTTGTCTTGAGTTGAGGACAGTACGGACCCTGCCCCGCCTCAGCTTGAACAGTTTCCCTAGTATGGCAGCTTTTAAATTCCTTTCATACTGCCAACTATCATTTCTAGAACTGAAAATACTTATATTATGCCTTACATTTCTTTTGCCTGGATCTCCGCTGAACTCAATCTCAGACTTTAGAACCTATGACTGTACAAGAGCACCAGTCATCAGTATGTTTTTAAAACTAAGGAAAGAGCCAGGAGGTGGTGGCGCACACCTGTAATCCCAGCACTCTGGGAGGCAGAGACAGGCAGATTTCTGAGTTCGAGGCCAGCCTGGTCTACAGAGTGAGTTCCAGGACAGCCAGGGCTACACAGAGAAACCCTGTCTCAGGGGGAAAAAAAAAACTAAGGAAAGAACATTACCTGTGGCCACCATGATCAATAGTAATATTTTATTATTATTATTGAGACAGGATTTCTCTACGGGAACTCACAGAGATCTGCAGGCCTCTGCCTCCTCTGAGGGCTGAGATTAAAGGGGTGCGCCACCACACATGCTAAATGTCATGGTTGACTTCGGATTGTTTTCTCAACCTGCCAGGACCATTGACACAAAAGATCACTTCCCCCATTCTTTCATAGACTTTTTTTGTTTAAGAATTATTTGATGTATAGAAGTACAGTGTAGATATCTTCAGACACACCAGAAGAGGGCACCAGATCCCATTACAGATGGTTGTGAGCCACCATGTGGTTGCTGGGAATAGAACTCAGGACTTCTGGAAGAGCAATCACTGCTCTTAACTGCTCTGAACCATCTCTCCAGCCCCTCGCAGACTTTCTTAATTTCCTTTTCTTTTGTTTGTTCTGGAACTGGCTGTCTATACCAAGGTGGCCTCAAACTCAGAGATCTCCTATCTTTGCGTCCCAGGTGCTAGGACTAGCGGTGTGCACCACCATGTCTGCGCTGCTGGTTTCCTTTGACTCTCTTGCTCCTTCTCTGGCCCGTGTCCTGCTTCCTTCACTTCTGTCTGACCCCTAACAGGTGAACCCTCAGTCTTCAACCCTGTTCTTTCTATCATCGTTTCCCTTGATTTTCTCATCCAGTCTTACAAATCCTATCTACCCATGGATACTGCATTTAACCTAAGTCCAAACATGTCTTCCGGGTTGCAGATGGATTATATTTCCTTACTTTGCATGCAGTGATAACTTGACACAGGCTGAAGTCATTCTGGAAAGAAGGAAGCTTACTTAAGAAAATGTCCCCATCTGATTGGTCTGTGGGCAGATCTATGGGGATGTTTTCCTTATTGATGACTGCTGTTAGAGAAAAAGGCTTATTTCGCTGTAGATTTTACAGTCCGTCGTGAAGGGAAGGGAGGGTTGGGACCTGAGGACAAGAACTAAAGCAGAGGCCGCAGAGCATTGCCACTCACCGGCTCGCTCAACCTGCTTTCATACGGAACCCAGGACCAACTGCCCAGAGGTGGCACCACCCAAAGTGGTCTGGACCCTCCCACATCCATCCTTAATCAAGAAAAATTACAGCCCAGTCTGATGGTGGCACTTTCGCCATTTAGGTTTAGGAACCAAACATCTGTGTACATCAGGCCAACAGCTGGCTCCATCAAGTAGACCTTGGTGAATCAGTTGATTCATCGGGATTCTCTAATGGAGCACGAGAGTCAAAGGCAGCTGTTCGCTTCTGGGAAGACCACCACAGTGTACATTGTGCAACCACAGGATAGCTACAGATGAAAGTAATATTTGATGATTTTTTTGTGGTGATGCTGGGGCTTGAACCCAGGACCTTGCACCTTTCTGGGCAACTATTATACGTCAGAGCTATATCCCAGGCTCTTGTCTGGCAATTTAAGAAGTGCTGGCTGAGGATGAAAGTCAACAGGGCCCTGTGTTCATCCCACAGTGCTTAAGGGGGGAGGGGAGGGAGATGGGGGTAGGAAAGCGGAAGTGCTGAGCCAGGGTGGTGCGTGCTGGGAGAGATACTGTCATGTCCCACATCCTTTCATCTCACTCCATGTTAGGGTCCAAGAATCACCAAGGAATGATACCCCAGACTCAGATAGTACGCAAAAGCAAAGAACGTCTATTCAACTGGATTTCCTGCATGCAGGGGTCTCCCCATTTGGGAATGACGACTTCTGGTGGATTCTCAGGTCCGGCTTTT